>NC_069500.1:6335166-6480166 GCF_027579735.1 Bombina bombina
TATTAAGACTTTTACAACTACTCGTGGATTGACCCCATGTGGGGCAGTAAAGGCCTTGGGAAACAAAAGACAGATGCTGAGGTGTGACTCTGGAAGCTCACGTAAGCAGACAGCCAATAAACATTTTTTTTCTCTCTGTTTAAATGCATGCCCCAGAATGTATTAAATATAGAAATTTGGGAAATTGTCTAATTCTCTATTATTATTACATGGGTATTTGCTAAGCTTGGGAGGCAACTGTTTTAGTCAGTCAAAAATGTTTAATAACCTCTGTTTTGTTTATATTTTTCAGACATATAATCTCAGATCTACATAGAAATGTATGTGCATATATATATATATATATAATGTTTTGAAAACATAAAAAATCTTACTTAGCCTCTGTGTTTTTAAGAATATAAATAAATACTTGTGAACCTGGAAAGAAATAATTGATGATACTGAATCTTATTTCAGATGGACCCTAGACATATGAATGCTTGGATCACTTCTAATAATTATTTCTATTTTTATTGCAGACAACCATTGGTCATGGGCATCAATCTATGCACTTAGAAAGAGATGGAATGCCTGCATGAAATTAAATAAATCATATCATATGAATGTGCAATAAATGTTTATAAAGTTTTAAATACATCTTATAAAATATAGTGAGATGAAGATATGGAAGTTACTTTGATGTGATATGACTATGAAATATACATTTTTTTGTTAGGCTAAATGAAATATAAATTATTTTAATATAATGTTAGATGTATTTGATGTTTCATATCAAAATGATCAGAAAATTCATTAAGATATAACTTGTCCAAAACAAATATTGTGAATAGTTGTTGCAGTAAATTATGATAAAATTAATAACCATTTCATAGAAATACTGATTTAAGTGTAAAATGTTTAGAAATAGTATTGAATGTATTGCTATGTCCGATTGTAATGATGCCACCTAAGGGCCAATACCGGTAGGACAGTTAAGGGAATTACTGTTCAAAAGATGCGTTACCATAGTAAACATGCTCAACTCCGTTAAGGGCCAATCCAATCAGGTATTCCAAATATCCAATCAGAAGGGACCAGGAGGGCCACCCACAATTTACCCATGATGGAAAACTAAATAAAAAGTGAATGCAATAGAGAGAAACACAGATTTTCTGCTGAAGCTAAAACTTGTAACTGGTTCCTGCTGGGTGTGAAATATCACTTTACTTGAGCAAAGCTAATCTACCTTTCTCATTGATTGCTATATACACTTATTGGTGATCTGAGGTAAAATAATTCCTACCAAGGAATATTGGATATCGACTGCTTTTTACTCTGGTAACGTATTCAAGGCTATTGGTAAAACTATTAGTTAAATTCTAAGTAACTACAGTTTAAAGTACAATTAAAAGATTTAAAGAAAATTTGTATTTCAAGTTAATATTTTATAAGCCTAGGTATTGTTTAAATTTGTATCTGGTAGACTAAGTGATTTATCTATGAAAGTTCCGGTGTTTTAAGTCAATATTGTATTAGGATAAATTGCAGTTAAATAGCAGAATATATATATTATTCTATTGTTTTATAAACACTGTTTAGAATTGTATTGCTTGGATGTTAAAGGTTTTTAGTCCCATTGTGCTAAATAAATAAAAGATTTGTAAATGAGGCTGGTTTTTAAGATAAACGTGTATGAATTTTGCATAGCATATTTAAATAGTTTTCAAGCGCATATAATATTATTTCATATTTCTTTTATTGCAAATATATTTCAAAAATGTTCATGGATATTAACTAAATAAAAGAGTTCAGGTATTTATATTAATTGTATGGTCTAGTAGATGCATGGTTGATTAGGGTTTCTATTTTAAAGGAAAATTATTATAAGATTGTGTTTATAACCCTGCCATAAACTGATATATTATTTGGATAGCACTACTAAGATTTCCATAAATATACTGACAGGAATGTCCCCACTATTGGCCGGAATAATCCATCTTTTTGCACAAAGTGGTGTGGCATTCTTAACAAATGCTCCCTTGATTTGATGTTACTGGTCATTGAAGAGGTGGGTGAACAACTGAGGAACTTGGAGGTTGAAATAAGAACCTTTGAAACCTCACATGTAACCAAATTGATGGAGGATACAGAGAAAACCTGGTTGGTGAAACTTAAACAGCAGCTGGATAGCTATGAAAAAGAGCTCATTAGCTTCAAGGAAAACAAGTGGGAGGCTGTGACAGCCGACTATAAGGAGAAGAGGAATTATAGGTGGATGTTGGGACCCCAGGAGAGGAGTTTCTATTTCAAGAAATCGGAGAACCAGGGTGTTTAAACCACAGAACCTAAACACTGTTGAAAGCTCGGACAATAGCACAGACAATGAGGGGGGAACCATGGTACCTACGCAGACTGTCCAGAGTTCACAAGTGATGCAGACACGGTCAAAAAACTGGGCAGGCAGAGGCCGCACACACAAAGAGGTGGGCACAAGTTTCAGACAAAGGGGAAGAGCACCGAGACAATGGCGCAAATAAATGGAGGTGCTACTAATAACATCATGAATCTCAGTTCACATCAGCTATCCATTGCTGAACAATCAGTGCTCTGCAAGGGATTTAAATTTGTTCCCATAGTCATCACAGATGACTTCTCTCTGAGTGTCGATTTGTACAAATTCCAGAGGTCACTAAACCTTAAAGAACACTTTGGTGTTTCAGATACATCATGTACAGGCTTTAGGAAGAAGGGGAAATTCGATCCTAAGAGAAACAATCCCAGTATTAAAACCTATTTGAGGATGGTGAAGGTGGACATGACGACGGCCCAGCATGACGGACGACATACTGTTCGTAATAACCTTACGAGATTGGAGAGACTGGCCTTGAAGGATCTACAGGCTAATCATAATCTGGTAATAAGGGAGGCTGACAAGGGGGGTGCCCTGGTACTCCAGGACTATTCAGCACATACCGGAGATTGCCCAGGGACCCTACAAAAATCTTCAAAGAGGAGAGTTACTTGAATGTGAACCAGTTGCTTCAAACAGAGATTATTGACAAGCAGTTGAGAGATTACCTGTGTACTGAGTTTCCAATTATACCAGTGATTTACACTCTCCCGAAGGTCCATAAAGATCCGTTGCATCCCCCTGGCAGACCTACTGTCTCGGCCAGGGGTTCAGTTTTGCAACCACTGGCCACATATGTGGATTCTCTTTTACAGCCACTGGTCCACAATGTTCCTTCTTTCTTGTTGGATTCCATTGAATTAATTAAGATTTTGCAGGACTGGAGTCGGTTCAGCCCATCTGATGTGCTGGTCACCCTGGATGTGACCAGCCTTTATACGATCATTCTGCATGAATTGGGCATGGCAGCTGTTGGGAAACATTTGCTTAAGGGTCCGTATGTTGGACTTCCTGTGGATGTCATTTTGCAGCTATTAGATTTCGGTTTGAAATATAATTATTTCAAATTTGAAAAGGATTTCTTTTTACAAATCTCAGGCACGGCGATGGGGTCAAATGTGGCCCCAACCTTTGCCAATTTGTTCATGGCTGATTTTGAGTTAGAGCAAACGGATCTGTTTACAGACTGGAGGATCAAATTGTTTTATAGGTACATTGATGACCTCTTCATCATTTGGGGTGGCACCGAAGATGACCTTGTTCTTTGGTTCAATAACCTCAACAAGGTAAATGCGAATGTCCAATTCAAGATGACGGCCAGCAAAGAAACTGTAAACTTTCTTGATTTGAGAATATCAAAAGGTACTGGGAGATTCTGTACTACCTTGTTTAAAAAGATGACTGACAGAAATTCACTGTTAGAGGTAACGTGTTGTCATCCCCCCAGTCTGAAAATGGCACTTCCTCGGTCCCAGTTCAAACGGGTGGTAAGGAACAACACTGATGATCAACAGAAGCATGTTCAGTTGGAGGAAATGCATCATCGCTTCAAAGAAAGAGGATATGGAAATGCCTATACCCACAGGGCACTACAGGAGTCCCTCCAGATGACCCAGGATCAAGCCCTGATTAAAACTATTCGGGATGATAAGGGTAAATGGATGGAGGGGTGGAGCCAGCCACCGCCAGATATGGCTGCATAGTAAAGAAGCTCCGGGCCGACAGTCACTTCCAAAGCTTATTTTAAGCCCTAGGTGCGAAAGAATCCTATACCCTAAACCCTTAAACAACGAAGTGCACAGTGGTGCATGTCAGGTCAGACTCTGACTAACAGAATGTGAAAGCTGCAGAAGCGGGACATCGAGTGTCTGGACATTGAGCAGGCCCCAGGCACTGACACACACGCAAAGGCAGAAGAGCTGAGTGACCTGCAATGTTAGTGGAGACAAGTGGAAAGTGACCCGCTCTTCTCCTCACTAGCATCGATCCACACTGGAACATCCTTGATCTGCTTTGAACTAATCTGGTGCCGGGTCGCATAACGTAAAGGGCGAGGTGAGCGTAACCGGCATAACACTGGAAACAGTGACGCAGCACAAATGTTTAACGCACCATTACACGACCTGCCTTAACACACTGAGAGGCTGTAATACTCGCTACCATATAATGCCCAGAAGTGCGGCATATCTCTGGAGCTAAAATATACAGGCTACAAACTACTGTAAATAAATAACAGCATCCACAGAAATGTTATAGAAATAAAAACAGTGGGAAACCGTTAGATCTACAAAGCCTCTGCCTTTAGTGATCTCACCAAGCCTGCAGACGCATCGCAACCTGCTGCAACAGATAAATTAATTTCTAGACAGAGGTAACTGTAGTGGAGGGCGGCCAATTTAACATTCACTGACCTGCAGCAAGCACATAGATCTGTGGATAATAAACACATAATCCACTTGAATGATTAAAATATTGCAGTAGTGTAATCATATTCAGCACCCACAATAAAATGGCGTCTAAGAGAATCTCCAAACCAGATAAAGCTGGTAAGACCCAAGCAACCCCAGCAGGCAAAATGAACAACTTTTTTAAAGTACTTGAAACTACAGACCCTGCACCAAATTCCACACAAGAGCAAGATAATACCCAGTCAGACACAGAATCATCTGAAACAGGTGTATGCTCCAAAGAACCGATCACGAAAGCTGACCTTGAAAATCTGCCGACAAAAGCTGATTTTGCCTCACTCATAGCACAAGTTGGAAAAATGATAAAAGATGGTCTCAAAGAGGTCAGGAAGGATATCTCTGAATTAGGAGAGAGGGTAATGCACCTTGAAGACGACCTAGAGTCAGTACAAAAAGATGCAGACCTGCAGAATAGAACTCTAGAAGCACAAGATTCAACTCTACAACAGATGCAGCTGCACCTAGAGGATCTCGACAATAGGGGGCGCCGCACCAACATCAGAGTGCGAGGGGTACATGAAAGAGTCATGCCGCAGCAGATCCCACATTATCTGCAGAACCTATTCCAAACAATCCTACAAACGGCGGAGACCCCTAACCTACCTATAGAAAGAGCACACCGGGCCCTCAGACCGAAACCGCCTGAAGGAAAACCGCCTAGAGATATTATTCTCAAATTCCAATCCTTTAATGATAGAGAAAAGGTAATGGAAGCCTCAAGGAAGATGAGACAAATTTCATTCAATGGAGACAACATACAAATATACGCCGACCTAAGTATCATCACGCTAAATAAAAGAAGAGAGGCCAGATATTTAACCTTACATTTACAAGAACTTAAAATCCCTTACAGGTGGGGATTTCCGTTTTGCATAAAAGTGATACAGGGCTCATCAGTAGCCGTCTACAGATCCCCAGAGGACCTTAGAGAATTCTGTAAACGTCTGAACATACCGGAACCCACACTGCCGAGACTGGAAGAACATATTCCAAAGGAAACAGCCAAGTACCCCACAGACCCAAAACCTCAGAGGAGTCCTTGGATCAGAACAAACAGGAAAAGACAACAATCCGCTTCCAGAACAACAGAGGAGGAACCTAGCCAAACATGAACTTGAAAGAACAAACAAGACCTGTTATATAAACTTACCAATAGACATTGCCATGAAAGGTATAACTACTGATCTTTTACTGTTTATTCCAGGAACACTCTCAGTGTTACTCCATCAACCCTTGGGATAGCGGTAATGTGAGTATGATCCTTTTTAACAGCATATAACAAGAGACTGGATGTAAGGGACTCTTTGCATAGCTAGGTCTCCTGGTATCTCTCATGAGCATAGATAAACATAAAACTCACTCTTTTTCCATCCCTGTATTTTTCTTGTAGCCTGAAAATGTCATTTATAAAAATGCACCTAGTTTAGTACTATTAAAGGAAGTGCTGATACTCCCATGCTTGCAATTACAAGTGGGCAGGGAAGTATCCCCTTTCACCATATAATTTGTATATGTACTTATACAATCCTTATGTGTTAACTATTGTTTATTTGTTCATCGTTAAATTAGTTATGTTGAAATGTTTATTAATTGTTGAAATTATTGAAAAAGTTAAAATCCATCTGTATCTCTATGTAATTTTGAAAGTTCATCTGTTTAGGCCACATATAAACTCTCTAATCTTAAGGGTATCTACAAGAAACGCATTTAACTCCATAGATGACTACAACAATGGGAACTAGACATATTAACCTCCTAACACAGAACACCAAAGGTCTAAACTCCCCCCTAAAGCGCTCAGTGGCCCTTAATTGGTTCGCTAAACAGAAAAGCGAAATAATATTTGTCCAAGAAACCCATTTCAAAGCTGATAGTATACCGAAGTTCTCCTCAAAACAATTTCCAACAGGCCATTATAGCTCCCACCCACATAAAAAGAAAAATGGAGTGGGTATACTGTTACACAAAAACATCCCTCTACAAAACATCACCTCACACAAGGACACGGAGGGAAGATATCTAATATTGGTAGGCGAATTATACAACAGGCCGATAACATTAGCCACTGTATATGCTCCTAACAGAGGGCAAGCCAAATTCTTTAAAAAACTCATGAATAAGCTACTTGAAGTGTCTAAAGGCTCCACAATATTGGCAGGTGACTTTAATGTAACCCTAAACCCTAAAATAGACAGCTCCCAAGCTAAAAGTTACTTGTCAGACTGCACGATTAGAACTATAACTAGTAGCTTGAGGTCCTCCTCATTATTGGATGCCTGGAGAATCCAACACCCAACGCAAAAAACATTTACCTTCTTTTCTGCCCCAAATAGGTCCCACTCAAGGATAGACTATATATGTGTAGATCAATTAAGCTTAACCCTTGTGAAAACTTCAGACATAATCCCAACCCCCTGGTCAGACCACTCAGCGACTACAGTAGCTCTGGACTGGCCTAACCGACCAATAAGAGACTTCTGTTGGAGGTTGGACAACACTTTGCTTCTACAGGCACACATCCCCGACAAGATAAATAAAACCCTGTCTGAATACTTTAGATTTAACCAAAATTCAAATACTACCCCTACTATGATCTGGGAAGCACATAAGGCCGTTATCAGAGGGGAATTCATCAAACAAAAATCGATCCTTAACAAAATATATACCCGAGAATACACCCAACTGTCCGAAAATCTAAGGGAAGCTGAGAGATTGCACTTAGATAATCCAGACTCCCAAGCTAACCTTGACAGGCTCATAGCATCGAGGAGAGACCTAAATAACTTACTAAACAGAGAAGTGCATAGAAAAGCGTATTACATGAAAAAATTATATTTCACTGAAGGGAATAGAGCAGGACCGTTACTAGCCAGAGCCTTAAAGAAGGAAACATTTGGACATTATATACATAAAATGAAGGACAAAACAAATAGAGAGACCTTTAATTGTAAAGAAATAGCGAATATATTTAGCGATTATTATAAATCTCTCTACAATTTAGCACCAAATGATAGCAGGCATCTACAAACACGGATAATGGAATACATAGCTGGGGCTAAACTACCAGTAATCCCTGAGGAAATAGCTAAGACTATGGAAGATCCAATCTTAGAGCAAGAGATAATCGATGCGATAAAGAGCCTACCTTCTCAAAAAAGCCCAGGTCCAGATGGGCTCTCGAACCTATATTTTAAAAGGTTCCAAACGACTCTAACCCCACATTTAGCAAAAATGTTCAATTCATTAGATAATGAAGGCCAATTATCCCCCTTATTATTAGAGGCACATATCACTGTGTTACATAAGGAAGGGAAACCTGTGACACAGCCTGAAAGCTATAGACCAATCTCCTTACTCAACGGGGACTTAAAGATCTATGCTAAAATACTGGCAAAAAGAATCAACTCTATTTTACCGTCTATAGTACAACTAGATCAAGCAGGCTTTGTTCCGCACAGGGAGGCCAGGGACAATACGATCAGAACTGCTCGAATAATAGAGTATGTAACAACACACGATATTCCGATGGCCCTGGTCTCCACTGATGCGGAAAAAGCCTTCGATAGGGTGGCATGGCCCTTTCTTAGAGCTACACTACAGGGGTTTGGTTTTGGTAAGATTATGATTAATAGAATTTTCCACCTTTACACCTCACCATCGGCCAGAGTAAAAGTTAATGGTGTTCTGTCCCAGGGATTCCCAATAAACAATGGAACAAGGCAGGGGTGCCCACTATCGCCAATCTTGTTTGTGCTGGTTATGGAGGTCCTTGCATCCAAAATACGTTCTAACACTGAGATAGTAGGCATAAAAATAGGTCCAAACCACTACAAGCTTTCGATGTTTGCAGACGATGTTCTGCTGACATTGTCTTCCCCAGAGAAATCCCTTCCCGCTCTCATAGAAGAATTTGATAAATTTAGTATGGTGTCCAACTTCCGGATCAATCAGCATAAATCAGAGATCCTATACGTAGCCATGTCCCGGAAAGAAACCTTAACCCTCAAGGACATATGTCCATATAAAATCCAATCTACACAACTGAGGTATCTGGGAGTTTATCTAACCCCAAAGATTTCTCAACTATTTGAGGCCAATTACAAGTCGTTACAAACTGCAATAACACATACCCTCCAGAATTGGAAGGATAAACCCATATCATGGTGGGGCAGAGTGCAGGCGATAAAAATGACTATCCTTCCTAGGATCCTGTACACCTTCCAGGCAATTCCAATTACCCTACCCAAGGTATACATATCACAGCTACAAAAACTTATCCACTCTTTTATTTGGGGCAAAATAAAACCCCGCGTTAATGCGGCCACTTTACACAGAACGGTGAGGGAGGGGGGGCTGGGAGTCCCGAAAATAGAATCTTACTATTACTCAATAGCTCTCCAGCATATATTGGACTGGCACATGAAAAGAGATGTAAAAGCCTGGGTTTCCCTGGACTCCCAGATCCTTAGGGCGCCAAAACCGGGTGCCATCTGTTGGATGGTCAAGAACCTTAGACCTGCGATCTGCCACACATCCATGCTTTATAAACACATATTGGAGGTATGGGACTGCCTAATACAAAAGTACCCCAAATTATCCTCATCCCAATCCCCTCTTACCCCAATCTCAGCTAATATGGAACTAACAGGGGGGTATGAACCCCTGCAAGGCATTAGAGTAACTTGGGAGATTCCAGAATCAACACCAATCATTCACTTCCTAGATAAGAAAGCATTGAGGCCTAGACAAGAATTGTCACATATCCTACAGGGGACTTTCACGTCCTGGCTTAAATACTCACAACTTTCACACTACATATGAAGTAGCCGTAATAAGCAAGACCTAACCAGAACACCGACCACCTTTGAACACTTGTGCCTCTCGGCCATTCCTGTTAGAGGTACCCTATCAGTAGCGAAAAGAGCTCTGGAGGCTGCTATGCAGCCTCTGCTACCGGCATATACTACTCATTGGCAGCAGGACTTAAGTATACAAATAGATGAGGAAACCTGGAAAAAAATCTTTAATTACACTCGCAGGTCTTCTACCTCCACTAAAATAGTTGAAATTAATTTTAAAATTCTAATGCGATGGTACCTCACACCGCACAGGTTGCATCGAATCTACCCCTCATCCACGGCACTTTGCTGGAGGGGCTGTGGTGACACGGGGACAATGGCGCATATCTGGTGGCATTGCCCCAAGATTAAGCCTTTTTGGAGGAGAATAGAGCAAACACTACAGAAACTTGGTGGTCCAGAGTTCTCTCTTTCGCCAATAACGGCGTTATTAAATCATCCTTCTAGCTTAAGATGCAAGATTCGCCAGGGAATAATACAGATAAGCCTGAATAGTGCTAGGTCGCTAATAGCGTTAAATTGGAAGTCACCATTGATCCCCACAGTCCAGCAATGGATATCGAAAACCAATGACATACTCCCTCTAGAGCAGTATGGGTACTATAGAAGGGGTCAGTTGGACATGTTTTTAGATATGAAACTGTATTGGGAAGAAATAGTAAACAAGACGGCTCTAGATAATCAGTGATCTAACTACAACCAAGAGCAACTTCAAACAAATGCAAATAACAGATCATTAAGATAAAAAGGTCCTCACTCTGTCACATACAATTTCATGGGAACCCAAAAAGGTTATCTACCCCTTAAAAAGCATAGAGGATAAGTTGTATGGGCTATTTCTTTTACAGATGGAACTTACTGAACTGTTAAGCTGTTTAAATTCTTGTAGAGTTATGGAAAAATCTTTGTATTTTTGTTTCTACTATTGTTTGTCCTTTTTATCACTATGATAACTTTATAGGCTCGAAAGACTAACCAGCCATACTAGGCAGAACTGCCAACCTTTTCCGGAACTGTACCGCAAACAGAATCTGTCAAATTGTTGTAATGCTTATAATATGTGAAAATCAATAAAAATTATCAATAAAAAAAAAAAAAAAAAAAAAAAAAGTATTTTTTTAGTAAAAAATAAAAAAATGTCACCAACTGGTATTGGAACTGGAATCAGCTTTAGTGTAGACACAAAAAAATGGTTTTCTAAACCTAAATTGGAATAAATGTAAAGTAGTATCATTTGAGCAATTAGTTATTCAGTTAATGAGTTAATTAATTTTGTAGCAAGATGAATCATCACCACTGATCCATAATAGTTAGTTTTAATACAGTACAGTACAGTTTAATTTCATACAGTAACAGAAATATTTCAGCATAGTTGAACATTAAATATTCTGTTTCACAACTTGGACTCTTGTTTTAACATATTCTAATAAAAACGTTTAAAATATCCAAAAAAAAAAAAAAAAAAAAAAAAAAAAAAAAAAAAAAAAAAAGGGTAAATGGATGGTGTTTAGCACTGTCTTTACACCCAAACGACTCCATGTTTCTACCCCATTGAGGCTAGTGACACAACAATTCCTTTTGGCCGTATGGAAAGCCCGATAGTCGGTTACAGGCGTGGCCGATCATTGAAAGATCTCTTACTACGACCGGACAACAGGGGAAGCTACAATCAACACACCTGGCTGAATCTAAAAAACAAAATTTATGCTTACCTGATAAATTTATTTCTCTTGTGGTGTATCCAGTCCATGGATCATCCATTACTTGTGGGATATTCTCCTTCCCAACAGGAAGCTGCAAGAGGATCACCCACAGCAGAGCTGTCTATATAGCTCCTCCTCTAACTGCCACTACCAGTCATTCGACCGAAGACAAGCAAGAGAAAGGAGAAACCATAGGGTCCAGTGGTGACTGTAGTTTAAAAATAAAACACACCTGCCTTAAAATGACAGGGCGGGGCGTGGACTGGATACACCACAAGAGAAATAAATTTATCAGGTAAGCATAAATTTTGTTTTCTCTTGTAAGGTGTATCCAGTCCACGGATCATCCATTACTTGTGGGATACCAATACCAAAGCTATAGGACACGGATGAAGGGAGGGACAAGGCAGGTGCTTAAATGGAAGGCACCACTGACTGCAAAACCTTTCTCCCAAAAATAGCCTCCGAAGAAGCAAAAGTATCAAATTTATAGAATTTTGAAAAAGTATGAAGCGAAGACCAAGTCGCCGCCTTACAAATCTGTTCAACAGAAGCCTCATTCTTAAAAGCCCATGTGGAAGCTACCGCTCTAGTAGAATGAGCTGTAATCCTTTCAGGAGGCTGCTGGCCAGCACTGCAGTCTCATAAGCTAAGCGTATTATACTCCTTAGCCAAAAAGAAAGAGAAGTTGCCGAAGCCTTTTGGCCTCTCCTCTGTCCAGCGTAGACAACAAACAATGCAGATGTTTGACGAAAATCTTTAGTAGCTTGTAAATAAAACTTTAAAGCACGAACCACGTCAAGATTGTGTAAAAGACGTTCCTTCTTTGAAGAAGGATTAGGACACAGTGACGGAACAACAATCTCCTGATTGATATTCTTATTAGATACCACCTTAGGTAGAAAACCAGGTTTGGTACGCAACACTACCTTATCGGAATGGCTTCTAAACATAATGAACAAGGAGTTTCCTCTATGTCAGACATGTTTAAACACACTAGCAATGAGACCAGCAAGCTTGGAAAACACTTTGATAAATGTAAACAAGCAAAAAATAAAAACGGTACTGTGCCTTTAAGAGAAACAAATTTTGTCAGAAATTGAAAAACAGTGATAAAAAGCAGTAAATCTTACGAAATTTTTACAGTGTGTATAATAGACTAACAGAGCATTGCACCCACTTGCAAATAGATGATTAACCCCTTAGTTTCAAAACCGGATCAAAAAAACGATAAACGTTTTTAACAGTCACAACAAACTGCCACAGCTCTGCTGTGGCCCTACCTGCCCATATAACGACTTTGAAAGGCACAAAAACCCTAAGTGTTCAGGGGACTCCTTCAGGGAAACTGGATGTCTCAAGCTGCAAAATCTAATGCGCATTTAGGTGCGAAAATAGGCCCCTCCCAACCTGTATTCACAGTGAGAGGGCCTAACAAAACTATCCCTAGGCAAAATCTAGCCAGCCATGTGGAAAAAACTGGGCCCCAATAAAGTTTTATCACCAATATGTATAAAAAAAAACGTTTAAACACTTCCAACAAACGTTTTATTTTTCAGTAATGTGAGAAAGTAATAAGAATATTACCTTTTACAGCAAGCATGATACTAGTCGTTATTAAATCACTGTAATAAGGCTTACCTTAAATAAATCCGGTATTAACAGCATTTTCTAGCATATTCATTTCTCTAGAAAAATTTAAACTGCACATACCTCATAGCAGGAGACCCTGCACGCCATTCCCCCAGCTGAAGTTACCCCTCCCTTCAGTTATGTGTGAGAACAGCAATGGATCTTAGTTACAACCTGCTAAGATCATCAAAAACCACAGGCAGACTCTTCTTCTACTTTCTGCCTGAGGCTAAAATAGTACAACTCCGGTACCATTTGAAAATAACAAACTTTTGATTGAAGATAAACTAAATAAAAACACCACATTTCTCTAGCTACTTCCTTTCTTGTTGAGAGCTGCAAGAGAATGACTGGTAGTGGCAGTTAGAGGAGGAGCTATATAGACAGCTCTGCTGTGGGTGATCCTCTTGCAGCTTCCTGTTGGGAAGGAGAATATCCCACAAGTAATGGATGATCCGTGGACTGGATACACCTTACAAGAGAAAAGATGGGTTGTTTTAGATGCAGTGGTTGCCTTACGTGCAGGGGTCTTATCCAAAGCTCAAACTTTACCCATCCGTGGACCAATAAGCAGTTCTACATACGGCACAGGGTAACCTGCACCACCACCCACATAGTATATCTGCTACATTGTACCTGTGGCAGATTCTATGTGGGTAAAATCCAGGACGATCTTCGCACGAGGATGGCGAACAATCGGTCTGCCATCCGGAATGCCATAAAAAATGGGGACTCTGAGCAACCTGTGGCCAGGCATTTTGCACACAATGGCCATGGCGTCCAGGACTTACGATATATCATTATCGATCATGTTCCAATTCCTCCGCGAGGGGGGATAGAGCAAGACGCCTACTCCAAAGGGAGTTACAATGGATCTACAACATGGACACAATGCATCCTAAGGGTCTCAATATGGCCATGGACTATCAATGTTTTCTATAGTCTGTTTTGTGCCTTTTTATGATGCTATTGTGTTGCTCTTCTTTCTTTCTCCATAGGTATTGAAGATCCTGGCTAGTAATATTCCAGAGCATGTGTTCCAGACTAGCTGCTTCTATTGGACGATTACCGCTTATGAATGGTCAATAATATTGTTGTGCTTCTGATATACTTGATTTAGTTCAATAGTTGTCCGAGCAACTGATTAATTGTCTAATTTTTTAAGGAGTTGGTTATGCGTTAGTATGGATGTGAATAGCTTAGTGATGTTTGTGTGAGTACAGCTATGTTTTGGTTTTATGAGTGTTAAGGTATGTATGGGTTTATTTGAGGCTGGTATGGTGGGTGTATTTCTTTTGTTGGTAGGTTGAGGTGCACAGGTTTGGCGTTCGCTCTGTTACGGCAACATTTAACGTCCCTATAACACATTGACATTCTTGAATCAGCATGGGAGTGTTTCATTGTTACTTGGCTTTTGTATGGGTTGATGTATGAAGCCATTTTTGATACCAACATGTGGTATCATAGATCTGACATTTTGTTTAGGTAGGAGTCAAGGTAACATTATGGATTTGTTGGAGTTGTTGATTGTGTTAGTTGGTATGTATGGGTTCATTTGATTTCACTGATTTTTAGTTGTTTGACGTGTGCTCTGACACAATTTACCATTTTTATTTGATATATTGCTTGTGTTGAGTGTTGTGACATTAATTTCCCTATATGGACGTGGGCATATCTTTAGTCCCATTAGTCTGGTTTAATGGTGGTTGAATGACTATATATATGCATTGAATGTGTTTAGCGTACGTGTATTGCGATGGGACGGTTTGGGTATTGTTTGATTTTACTTATGGTTGTTACCCCTAATGTATGAATGATTTTGCCGGTTTTATGTTCACTGCGTGAGGTCTGTGATTGTTTAGTCTCAATGTGGATAACCCAAGCTGCATATATGTTAGATGTTCACTGATGTAGTGATGGCACTGATAATGGGCAATGACCGAACTATGCATAGGCATATCTTAGTATGCATGATATATTCTTGAACTGATGGCCCTGTGCTATGACTTCAATTAGTTAGGTCTGCCAGGAGGGATGGTGTGTCTGAGTATGGATCGTTGGGTGTTGTGTTTCTTATCTGAATCATGAGTGGGTGTGTGTTAGATGTTAAGGGAGACATAGGTAATTTATGGCATTGATGAGAATCTGGGTGCTGCGGTTTTTGTGTATATGGGTCTGTCTGATGAATTACTGCAGTTTAGCTGTTCGGCGTATGTTTGATGTATGAGGCAGAGTGTTTGTGTTATTGTTGAGACTTCGATCTCCCTTCTGTCGGCTTTCAAATGCTGCGGTAAGCGGCTGGGCATTATTGTGTTTTGGTTTCTAGGCAACCACAGAAGCTTTGTAAGACGATCGGAGAAATGATTAGTTAGGATTATGAATGCATTCAAGTTTGCACTGTGTTCCCGAACATTTCCTGTGTTTGCCTCTACATATGTAATGTGTAATTTTTGATTATGGGTCGTTTGCTCTCATAATGGTTAGCACGGTTAAGTTTGTTATCCTGTCATGTTTGTTTTCTTTCTACACTATTTTGTCCACAGCTGTGTTCCGTAGTAGGTCTGCAGTTGCGCAGAAGTGCTTGTCGGACGTGCAGGGGCACAGCTGAAGGTGATTACACAGTGATGGGTCCTCTTTAAATAGGGTGAGTTTTTTGTTTGTTAGGTTGGTCTGAGGACGGGGGCAATCCCGAAAACGTTAACTACATTAAAGAATTATATTTTGAAAGAATGGTGAGTGCTTTCCCATTGTTTGACTATTGTGTGTATATATATATATATATATATATATATATATATACACACACACACACACACACATTATATATATATATATATATATATATATATATATATATATATATATATATATATATATATATATATGTAAAAAAACACGGAAGGGGACTGCACTCTCATACCGGACTGGGTACACATCCTATGACCCTGCAACATGCTCAGCTCTGGGTGCTCACCGGCACTCACAGGAAGCTGTGCTGCCCCCAGAGTCACAGGCAGTTAAAACCCAGAGAGGTCTGGGTGCAAGAACCATAGGGAAATTGCAAAACAAATTAATACAACACACAGAGAAAGTCCAGCACTCACAAGCTCTCAGCAAAGATTTAAAAGCAAAAATGGAAAGGTTAGTTACCGTATCTGGCCAAATGGGACAAGCCCAGGTACCACATCAAGGTCCTTTCCAATACCTGGGACCCTGAAACAGCCACACAATGCAAGCTCTCAAATCCAAACAAACTGGGAACAAGGGAAGGGTGCACAGGCTTATGTAATCACCCTAGACATATACAAAACACGCTAGAGGACTGCACTCTCATACCGGACCGGATACACATCCCATGACCCTGCAACATGCTCAGCCCTGGGTGCTCATCGGCATTCACAGGCAGCTGTACTGTCCCCAGAGTCACAGCAAGAACCATAGGGAAATTACAAAACAAATTAATACAACACACAAAGAAAGTCCAGCACTCACTTACAAGCTCTCAGCTAAGATATAAAAGCAAAAATTGAAAGGTTAGTTACCGCATTTGGCCAAATGGGACAAGCCCAGGTACCACATCAAGGTCCTTTCCAATACCTGGGACCCTAAAACAGCCACACAATGTAAGCTCATACACACACACACACATATACAGGTAGCCCTTAGTTTAAGCCGGGGTTAGGTTCCAGAAGGAATGGTTGTAAATCGAAACCGTTGTAAATTGAAACCCAGTTTATAATGTAAGGCAATGGGAAGTGAGGGAGTTATTTCAATTTTGAGAGGGGCCTGGAACCTAAGTAACCTATAATACATTATTTTTAAAGCTTTGAAATGATGATTATAAATGCTAAACAACATTATAAACAGTATCAAATATTCACACAACACAGAATATATAATCAAACTAAGTTTAATGAACAAAAACATTTTTCTGCAAACAAAGCAGTAAGGTCTCTGCATTGAAACAGTAGCATACACTGTAAGCTAATATCTGGTCTGCAGATATTCTATGAATTCCAGGCTGGACTGATTTTGTAGGCACCCTGACCTTCAAGCAGCTGGGCAGGAAGATGTAAACTTTCCCTCATGGCTGCTAGATCTTATTCCTTTGTTGGCAGATCAATAGGTCAGGTCAGGTCTGTGTGCACTGATTCATTTCAGACCTGTTAAGCTTGCATATCTTTGCTGTAACACAAGCGGACAGCTCCACCTACTGGCCTGTCCTTATTTTAATCAATGCACTCTGCTTCTCAGTGCTTTTCAATAGCAGTCACATGACTGAAAAAAGGGTGTTATTCTGAAACGGCGCAAATTGAACCGGCACAAACCGAGGGCCACATTTTATATATATATATATATATATATATATATATATATATATATATATATATATATATATATATATATATATATATATATATATATATATATATATATATATATATATATATATATATATATACACACACACATACATATATATATATATATAAACACCCAAAAGAAAATTAGAACAGCAGTGAGAGGCACAAAAATACCTTCCACTGGTGATCTAAAAAGTCTACCCTTACCTGGCACAACAATACTATTAGTGTCATATATTAAAAAAAAAAATCAGTAGATAACCACCAGTGGATGCTTATAAACAGGTCATTTAATGTAGAGATATTGTTAGATACACAATAAACAGCAATATATTGCTAAGAATAAGCCACTAAAGCGGTATATATAACATGTTTCTACTGCAGATGAATATTTATAATATATAGTGATGTTGCGAACCTAAAATTTTGCATTCGCGAACGGCGGACGCGAACTTCCACAACTGTTCGCGAACCGCCATAGACTTCAATAGGCAGGCGAATTTTAAAACCTACAGGGACTCTTTCTGGCCACAATAGTGATGGAAAAGTTGTTTCAAGGGTACTAACACCTGGACCTTGGCATGCCGGAGGGGGATCCATGGCAAAACTCCCATGGAAAATTACATAGTTGATGCAGAGTCTGGTTTTAATCCATAAAGGGCATAAATCACCTAACATTTCTAAATTGTTTGGAATAACATGCTTTAAAACATCAGGTATGTACACTACTGTTACACCAGATATGAGTTGCACTGGGGTGACACTGTACCCTGGCAGGCACTTAAACGCACACGTGTGAAGGAAACTGACTGCTATTATTTAACACAGTCAAAAAAGTGTTTTTTTTTTTAAATCTACACTACTGTTACACCAGATATGAGTGGTGGCACTGGGCAAGTGGGCACAGTATACGCTGTGAGCCTGACACACAAGCTGGCAGGCAGGCAACTGCAATTAGATTACACAGGGGAAAAAAAAGCAGCCCTAAAAAGGGCTTTTTGGGGTGCTGTCCTTACAGCAGAGATCAGATGAGTCCTTCAGGACTGTAGTGGACGCTGAATACACTAGCTTAGCTATAGATTTCCCTACTAAATCAGCAGCAGCTACACTGTCCCTCCTCTCACTAACAATGCAGCTTCCGAATTAATCTAAAATGGATGCTGTCCAGGAGGTAGGAGGGTCTGGGAGGGAGGGTCTGCTGCTGATTGGCTGGAATGTGCCTGCTCACTGTGAGGTACAGGGTCAAAGTATTACTCAATGATGACGAATAAGATAAAGCCCATAAGAGGGCGAAACGCGTTGCTGTGTTGGCAGGACTACCCTTTGGCATTTACTATATGCTATAATCTACACCTTTTGGATTCCTTAAACTTAACCCGGGTTATAAGTATTGGAACTTTTTTTCCTATTTGGATTATCTCTGTTATGGTTTGTGGTTTGAATGAAGTCTGAATATTCACCACAGTGCCCACCTATCTACAACACCTGTCTATACCCTTGCGTGCATCAAGCACTAAGTGCAGGGTGGATGTGAGAGAACCGCGCCTGTGAAGTTTAAAAATAAGCGCAAAGTTTTGGCCTCTTCCCTTTACCGGAACTCTATTCAGTGACGTCAGACGCCAAAAAATCCCAGTCGGATCCACTCGAGGAGGATACCGAACAGGGAAGGTGAACCGCATACGATCAGGAGATCGTGGGTAAAGTAAATTGCAAAGAACTTAATCTGTATTACCTTTGACAGTATGCTGGGTATAATTTTCTCCTAAGGAAGTGTGGAACATTCAAATTACTTTTATCGGCAGTTCTACCTCACTTTTTGATTGGCAGCTTGGTGGTATTATTTTCTTCTATTTTGGACTTTATCCTCTATTACTGATTTTATATTGTTTTTTAGAGACCCGTATAGGTTTAAATACAGTGTGCAATAGATTTTACACTTAGCGGTCTACGTTAAACTCTTTGATCCATGTTATAGGATAACCAGTTTTAGAGTCTAACCAGTGTATAATTTTTAATACCTATTTTATATAGTGCTATTTGGGGAGACGTCCCTTTTATGTGTTGTATGTATGTTTTAATAAATGTATATTTATTTTAAGTGTTGAACCTTTGGCTTTTTTAGCGCCTCCCTTATTTTCTCTTTTATCATTTTAAATCTATCTTGTGACAACTATAGGGATATTGTCATTTAAGGGGGAGTTTGGTTTCTCTTTGTCCTAGCGCACCTTAAACCCATATTTTATTAACACATGCTATGGAAGCAAAAGCTCATTACTGGAATAACATACATTGGAAGAGTGTCACATAAAAAGCAATAGAACACCTATTGAATAAAGAATCTGCGGCATACATGTGAATATTACAGACTCTGCGCCATGTGTTGCGCCATGTGTTGCTTGTTAACACTCAGTAAGAATGATTTTGATTGGCTGTAAATTTGCTTTGTGTCACATAAAAAGCAATGAAACGAACACATTATTAGTGAAGTATAGACATCAGTAAACACAAATCACTCACTGCAGCTGGTATTTCCCATCAAATTCTGCCCTATAATGGGCAAAAGGTGACTTAGCGTAACTAATAACCTGTGCATTTTATCATCTCACAGCCGTTGACCATAACCATTTATTAGAAGCACCTGTGTACTGGCAGTCGGTGTGATCAGCAGTAAAATAACAGTGCACTGGGTATAACAAGGGACGGTGCAAGACTATTATGTGCCATAGGAAAGACCAGCTACTTGTGCCCCCCCACCCCTTACATACACTTGCTATTGTTACTATAATACACATAAGTGTCATTCCATGACCTGCTGGACACCCTAATGCAGGTAACTGATGGTAGCTCACAAAACGCAGTCCTGAACTACTTGGCTTTCAATGACATACAAAATATGGATTAAAGGGACGCTCTAGTGCATATTATTATTATTAACAATGGATTATAAACTTAAAAAATAGCCCTAGCTGAAATGGGATGCCTCCTATCACCGCCCTTACTGTTTGTGTAAGAGGAGCAGAAAGGGTGATCTGGGGGATGTGTGGTGTTTGTGTGTGTGTAGGGCAGGTAGGGTGAGCAGGGTGCTGTGTGTGTGAGAGGGAGAGGCAGGTAGGGTGAGCAGGGGGCTGAGTATGTAAGAGGAAGAGGCAGGTAGGGTGAGCAGGGTGCTGTGTATGTGAGAGGCAGGTAGGGTGAGCAGGGGGCTGTGTATGTGAGAGGCAGGTAGGGTGAGCATGGGGCTGTGTATGTGAGAGGCAGGTAGGGTGAGCATGGGGCTGTGTATGTGAGAGGCAGGTAGGGTGAGCAGGGGGCTGAGTATGTAAGAGGAAGAGGCAGGTAGGGTGAGCAGGGTGCTGTGTATGTGAGAGGCAGGTAGGGTGAGCAGGGGGCTGTGTATGTGAGAGGCAGGTAGGGTGAGCAGGGGGCTGTGTGTGAGAGGGAGAGGCAGGTAGAGTGAGCATGGGGCTGTGTATGTGAGAGGCAGGTAGGGTGAGCAGGGGGCTGTGTATGTGAGAGGCAGGTAGGGTGAGCAGGGGGCTGTGTATGTGAGAGGCAGGTAGGGTGAGCATGGGGGCTGTGTATGTGAGAGGCAGGTAGGGTGAGCATGGGGCTGTGTATGTGAGAGGCAGGTAGGGTGAGCATGGGGCTGTGTATGTGAGAGGCAGGTAGGGTGAGCATGGGGCTGTGTATGTGAGAGGCAGGTAGGGTGAGCATGGGGCTGTGTATGTGAGAGGCAGGTAGGGTGAGCAGGGGGCTGTGTATGTGAGAGGCAGGTAGGGTGAGCATGGGGGCTGTGTATGTGAGAGGCAGGTAGGGTGAGCATGGGGCTGTGTATGTGAGAGGCAGGTAGGGTGAGCATGGGGCTGTGTATGTGAGAGGCAGGTAGGGTGAGCATGGGGCTGTGTATGTGAGAGGCAGGTAGAGTGAGCATGGGGCTGTGTATGTGAGAGGCAGGTAGGGTGAGCATGGGGCTGTGTATGTGAGAGGCAGGTAGAGTGAGCATGGGGCTGTGTATGTGAGAGGCAGGTAGGGTGAGCATGGGGCTGTGTATGTGAGAGGCAGGTAGAGTAAGCATGGGGCTGTGTATGTGAGAGGCAGGTAGGGTGAGCATGGGGCTGTGTATGTGAGAGGCAGGTAGGGTGAGCATGGGGCTGTGTATGTGAGAGGCAGGTAGGGTGAGCAGGGGGCTGAGTATGTAAGAGGAAGAGGCAGGTAGGGTGAGCAGGGGGCTGAGTATGTAAGAGGAAGAGGCAGGTAGGGTGAGCAGGGTGCTGTGTATGTGAGAGGCAGGTAGGGTGAGCAGGGGGCTGTGTATGTGAGAGGCAGGTAGGGTGAGCATGGGGCTGTGTATGTGAGAGGCAGGTAGGGTGAGCATGGGGCTGTGTATGTGAGAGGCAGGTAGGGTGAGCAGGGTGCTGTGTATGTGAGAGGCAGGTAGGGTGAGCATGGGGCTGTGTATGTGAGAGGCAGGTAGGGTGAGCATGGGGCTGTGTATGTGAGAGGCAGGTAGAGTGAGCATGGGGCTGTGTATTTGAGAGGCAGGTAGGGTGAGCATGGGGCTGTGTATGTGAGAGGCAGGTAGGGTGAGCATGGGGCTGTGTATGTGAGAGGCAGGTAGGGTGAGCATGGGGCTGTGTATGTGAGAGGCAGGTAGGGTGAGCATGGGGCTGTGTATGTGAGAGGCAGGTAGGGTGAGCATGGGGCTGTGCATGTGAGAGGCAGGTAGGGTGAGCATGGGGCTGTGCATGTGAGAGGCAGGTAGGGTGAGCATGGGGCTGTGCATGTGAAAGGCAGGTAGGGTGAGCATGGGGCTGTGCATGTGAGAGGCAGGTAGGGTGAGCAGGGGGCTGTGCATGTGAGAGGCAGGTAGGGTGAGCATGGGGCTCTGTATGTGAGAGGCAGGTAGGGTGAGCAGGGAGTTGTGTGAGAGAGAGGCAGGTAGGGTGAGCAGGGGGCTGTGTAAGTGAGAGGCAGGTAGGGTGAGCATGGGGCTGTGTATGTGTGAGGCAGGTAGGGTGAGCAGGGGGGTGTATGTGAGAGGCAGGTAGGGTGAGCATGGGGGTGTATGTGAGAGGCAGGTAGGGTGAGCAGGGGGCTGTGTATGTGAGAGGCAGGTAGGGTGAGCAGGGGGCTGTGTATGTGAGAGGCAGGTAGGGTGAGCAGGGGGCTGTGTATGTGAGAGGCAGGTAGGGTGAGCAGGGGGCTGTGTATGTGAGAGGCAGGTAGGGTGAGCAGGGGGCTGTGTAAGTGAGAGGCAGGTAGGGTGAGCAGGGGGCTGTGTATGTGAGAGGCAGGTAGGATGAGCAGGGGGCTGTGTATGTGAGAGGCAGGTAGGGTGAGCAGGGGGCTGAGTATGTGAGAGGCAGGTAGGGTGAGCAGGGGGCTGTGTATGTGAGAGGCAGGTAGGGTGAGCAGGGGGCTGTGTATGCGAGAGGCAGGTAGGGTGAGCAGGGGGCTGTGTGTGAGAGGGAGAGGCAGGTAGGGTGAGCAGGGGGCTGTGTATGTGAGAGGCAGGTAGGGTGAGCAGGGGGCTGAGTATGTGAGAGGCAGGTAGGGTGAGCAGGGGGCTGTGTATGTGAGAGGCAGGTAGGGTGAGCAGGGGGCTGTGTATGCGAGAGGCAGGTAGGGTGAGCAGGGGGCTGTGTGTGAGAGGGAGAGGCAGGTAGGGTGAGCAGGGGGCTGTGTATGTGAGAGGCAGGTAGGGTGAGCAGGGGGCTGTGTATGCGAGAGGCAGGTAGGGTGAGCAGGGGGCTGTGTGTGAGAGCGAGAGGCAGGTAGGGTGAGCAGGAGGCTGTGTGTGAGAGGGAGAGGCAGGTAGGGTGAGCAGGGGGCTGTGTATGTGAGAAGCAGGTAGGGTGAGCAGGGGGCTGTGTGTGTGAGAGGGAGAGGCAGGTAGGGTGAGCATGGGGCTGTGTATTCTATTTTTTAACAAGTTTTTTAACACATCTTTATTTTTTGATATTTTTTGCGCAATATTTTTAATAGGGTGGTATTCCTTAAAGATATTTGTAACATTGTTATTTTGATCGACTTTTATTGTTTTTTGTTTTTTACTTTGTACTGAGCTATGTATCTTTATTAGGGAGACGTCCCTGTTATCTTTTAAAACACTGAGTAAAATTGACTATTCTTAACCTCCATTGTATGTATTATTTATATGATTAGGTGTGTCAAGTTACTTTAGCGCCCTCTCATTAGAGTATTAGTTTGATATATTATCTATTTGGGGGAGATAGTTGGAGAGTGGCAAAGGTATCTTCTTGGATTTTAGCGCTGTATATTTTGTGTTTTTTCTGGCTTCCATTTCCTCCATTATATAGCAGCTTTAATCACACACTTATAATCTCAATCATTTCTTTTAGAGGATATACTCTTACTTCTGATTAGAATTTTACACACTAGTATTTCACTTGGATTAAATAATCACTACACTACTATACACAGATATGGAATCTGAACTATTTTCATTTAGAGATAATTTACTATTAGAATTAAGTAACACAAAAATCACAGAAGAACGACCACAGAGTAATTTTTTAGATTTTAATCAACTTGTTAATGAATTAGAAAAACTAATGGTTAGAGAAATAAAGCAAAAAATGGAATTAGTTTTCTTAGATAAGTATACAGATCTTGATCTGATACCTAGAGGACTTAAATTCAAAAAAACTTGCACTTTTTCATTACACCAAACACACCAACAAGAATGGGATTTAGTTTTAAAATTAGCATCACACAGTTTGATAGGAATTTTAAAAAAATCACGGAAAGAAACTTTAGGTGAAATAAACACACAAATCACGGAATTCAAAAGTAAGTTAGAAACAAAAAGGGAACATCCTCAATTTAAAGAAAGACAAAATAGTCTAGTAAACAAACTAACAGAGTTAAAACAAGATCTTCTAGATACCAAATGGAGGAAATTAGAAAGGGATAGGAATGACTTACTAGAACAAAATAAAGAAAAAGAAAAAATAAAAACAGACAAGGGAACCCCAGCACAAACCAATAGAAATAATTGGGATCAATCAAACTCAAGACAACAAGTTGGAGAATATAAACCACAAAGTTCATTCATAGAAAGAAACCACTATGAGACACGAAGGGAAAGAAATTCTAACAATGACCAATATGAAAGAGACTCATTTAATAAAAGACAATTTGAACACTATGACAATCACACAAATTGGAGAACTCATTCAAACCACAGGCCAAAACAACAATACAATTATGATTATAATCATAGAACATATCCACATAACACAAATTCAAATTATAGAAGATTTCAAACAAATACAGACACTTATTTTAATGATAATAGACCACAATATTATAGAAACTGGTATTCTAATGACTACCACAACCACCAAAAGAATCAGAGACCCTTTAGAAATTTCCACCATAATCGAAGTTTTAATGAAAACTATTATGAAGAAAGACCACAGAGAGCAAGGAAAGACAGCTGGCATATAGAAACAAAGAACAGATTCTCTCCCCTTAATGAGGAAAATAATTTTTTAGAGAACAGCCCTCTGAGGGAGGGCACTTCAAAAGATCTCCTACCCTTAGAGAAGAGAGAAAAATTATACACCCCGACAAATCAAAAGAAAAGACAACTAGAGGACAAAGAGGAGGAAAGAATAGAAGGAGAGGCAAAAAGAGTGAGGTAAAATTAGCAAATTCAGGTATCTTTAACCTAAGCAATGAGAAATTAAATGATGATGAGAAAAGGGTACTCTCATTAGGAATGTCCTTTGCCCCTACAACTACTTTAAATAAATTCAACACTCACATACATGTGAAGCAATTCGTCAGGAAGCTAACACTAAAACGTTTCTTTATAAAAAATCCACTAGAGAAACACGTAAACCCTTCCAGATTTCCCCAAATTTCAACGGATACAAAAGATGACACCACACATACCAATCTTAAATTGAAATCAAAATTTTATCCAACATTTGCAAAGGGCTCTAATTTAGAGACTTTTGAAAAAATGGTCCTCAAAGACCTAAAAGACAGCAATCCCAAAAAATTCAAACCAAATTTCAATTTGACAAAGAAAGATAGAGAAATCATTGAGAAGCTACAACATAACAAACAAGTAGTCATAAAACCGGCAGATAAAGGAGGGGGGGGTAGTAATTATGAGTAGGACCAATTATATTAATGAAGCAAATAGAATCCTTAATGATCCTAAGACGTATAAAATATTAGATCTTAATCCAACAAAGAGAATTATGAAGAATCTATTCTCCATCCTGGAGGAAGGAAAGGATGGTGGGATTCTTAACGATAATGAATTTAAATTTTTATATCCAGAATATCCACGAACCCCCATCTTTTACTTCCTGCCCAAGGTGCATAAGAACCTAGAAAACCCTCCCGGAAGACCAATCATTTCGGGGATTGGCTCCATTACATGTAATCTATCAAGGTATGTTGACATCTTTCTCCAAAAATACGTAAAGAATCTAAATACATATCTTAGGGATTCAACACAAGTGTTACAAATAATAGAAAACATCAAGTGGGAGGATAATCTAATTCTCGCAACAAGTGATGTTACATCACTATATACAGTCATCGACCACAGTAAAGGTCTCCAGGCAGTAGAAACCATTTTAAATCAAGATAAGAACATAAGTGCACAACATAATCAATTTATTATGAAAGGGATAAAATTCATTCTAGAAAATAATTACTTCAAATTTAATGGCAAGTACTACTTACAGTTGGAAGGCACTGCGATGGGCACGAGGTTCGCGCCAAGCTATGCGAATATTTTCATGGGACACTGGGAGGACAATTTCCTCAGTACGCATGAATTTGGCGCGGACCTCGTGCTCTTCAAACGATATATAGACGACATTTTGATTGTGTGGAGAGGTTCTGAAGAGAATCTAAAGTTATTTTTTCAAACAATGAACATCAATGACAGAGGCCTCCATTTTACTTAGTAATACAGTAGAACATCTATTTCCTTTTTAGATTTAGAAATATATGTAGAAGAAGGTAATATTGAAACCAGAACATTCTTCAAAAAAGTAGATTGCAATAACTACATACATAAAAATAGCTGTCACCATGAGAAATGGAAAGGTAATATACCAACTGGACAGTTCCTTAGAATTAGAAAGAACTGTTCCAAACACACAGACTTCGAAACACAAATCAAGGTTCTACAACAAAGATTCTATGATAGAGGTTACTCAGAACAAGAAATTGAAGGAGCAATCAATAGAGCAACTATGACAGAAAGAAGTTCCCTTTTACAATATAAAAATAAAGATATACCCAAAGATATTGCTGAAAGGAATGAATACAATGTAGCCCTCATCACAGACTATAGTGAAAACCATCAACTAATAAGGAAAATAGTCAATAATTATTGGCATATAATCAAGAAGGACCCCATAATAGGAGACATGCCTACAAACCTAAAATTATATTTAGGAAGGCAAAAAATCTAAAGCAAATTTTAGCACCAAGCGAGTTAACAAAGGAGAAAAAAAGCCTGGTAGATCAAGATCTTAAAGGCCATTCTCTTAAAGGTTTTTTCCCCTGCCATTTATGCAGAGCCTGCAAATTTAGCAATAAGAGCAGTTCAATACATATAGAAGGAACAGGAGAAAATTTTGCCATAAAAGACCTTATTAGATGTTCAAATAAAGGGGTCATATACCTTATAAAATGTTCCTGCAATTTGATTTACATTGGAGAGACCACCCGAATGTTACGGGATAGAATCCGAGAACATTTATGTAACATCGATAAAGGCAATCTTGACACCCACTTATATAAACATTTCAGGGATATTCATAATAACTTACAACATTTTAAATTCTGGGGTATATGCAAAGTAAGAGGGGATTGGAGAGGGGGCAATTTCGAGACCAAACTCCTAAAAAAAGAATCAGAATTAATATATAAATTGGATACCCTCTATCCAAGAGGTCTAAATTCAGAGATGGACTTGTCTCCATTTCTAGGAGATTAAATCCTAAGAGTAATATACACAGTAGTAAAAAAAATTTAGTATCTAATTTAGTATCTATGGTATTATCTGTCTCCAATTCTAGGAGATTAAATCCTAAGAGTAATATACCACAATAGTAAATTTTAATATCTAATCCGGTATCCATGGTACTAAATCCACATCAATTCCCAAGTCTCATATCAAGTGTTCACACCATCGACATAATTATATTATCATAATGGAAATATCCAGGTTAGGACTTTATATGGCACATTAAGACCTGATGTATAGATGATTCACTCACCATCTTTTTATAGTTCACAAAAGGCGGAGACTATAACTAAATAACAATTAATCAAGAATGAGGAACACAGAAGTAACATATATATGATATCAAGGTGACCAAATAATCCAGGATAAAATGCTAAAATTAAGATCTATTCATACATTAAGAATATATTCCACGACCACTTATAAAATATAATGTCAAACATATACATGTTCATATAGACCTATATATTAAGCAGATTACCACCCTTTGGAATTACCACCCTGAAATAATATATTTCATGACTATTCATAAAATATAATGTCAAACATATACATGTTTATATAGATCAATATATTAAGTAGAATACCACCCTTTGGAATTACCACCCTGAAATAATATTTTTCATATGCTTTTTACATATACTTTTTTCATAATTATGTCCTTATTTATTATTATTTTTTATTTATTATTTTTCATTTTTCATATAAATGTTTTCAATTTTAGAAAAATAGAGAACCGATATAGCAAACAAAAGTCCGTATAAATACATCACCCCAAAATTCCACCTAAAATACAATGATTCCACAAATCCACCTTAAGTCAAAAGTATTAGAAACTGATCAACCAATAAGAAAGAACCGGCAGATTTTTAAATGAAGTTCTGGGAGCAACTGACATCTTGAAAAAGCCCAGATATACGGGTGAAACGCGTAGAAGGAGGAAGTTGCTCACCTGCCAAGAACCCACTACACTATGTACCTAGTTTTAGCCCGCGCGTGTAATACGCTAAGAGCGGGTGTTTGCTCAAACCATCCATTTATTTGAACCGGGACACAGCGGATCATTCACACGCAAGAAACGGCGTGTCCTACATCCCAGGGGCTGTCAGTCGGGATCCAGCAGGACTCTCATACGCAAGGAGCGGTGAGTCTTTTTTACGGTGGACGAAAAGCCTAAGGTTGACAAGCCTCACATACGCAAAGAGCGGCGTGCTAAAGGCAATCAGACCGACACCAGCAGCAATCTGACCGTAGCTGCTGCAACATTACGTGAGTCACTGTTATAATTGTCCACATTCAGAGGTGATATACGGATACAAAAGACATAAAATAATACACTTTGGTGTACTTAAACAGATTCTGTTATATACATATAACAAATGGAACATTGTTACATATTACGGCTATAGAGTGAAAGTTACACTTACAAAATTACCAGCAAAGCTATATCGAACTAACACCTGTTGTATTATCAGAAAGGTCCATTGGACTAACTCAGGATAAAGGGACATTATAAGTTGAAGATTCACCATAAGATATATGTAGTGATCGGAACTTTAACAAGTTTTTTAACACATCTTTATTTTTTGATATTTTTTGCGCAATATTTTTAATAGGGTGGTATTCCTTAAAGATATTTGTAACATTGTTATTTTGATCGACTTTTATTGTTTTTTGTTTTTTACTTTGTACTGAGCTATGTATCTTTATTAGGGAGACGTCCCTGTTATCTTTTAAAACACTGAGTAAAATTGACTATTCTTAACCTCCATTGTATGTATTATTTATATGATTAGGTGTGTCAAGTTACTTTAGCACCCTCTCATTAGAGTATTAGTTTGATATATTATCTATTTGGGGGAGATAGTTGGAGAGTGGCAAAGGTATCTTCTTGGATTTTAGCGCTGTATATTTTGTGTTTTTTCTGTGTATGTGAGAGGCAGGTAGGGTGAGCAGGGGGCTGTGTGTGCGTAGGGCAGGTAGGGTTAACAGGGGGCTGTGTGTGTGAGAGGGACAGGCAGGTAGGGTGAACATGGGGCTGTGTATGCGAGAGGCAGGTAGGGTAAGCAGGGGGCTGTGTGTGTGTTACAGAAGCATTAGTTATTTTGTTGTGAAGAGCTTATTTCCCAGCAGCAATGCCTGAACCAGCCAAGCCAGCGCCTAAGAAGGGCTCCAAGAAAACCGTAACAAGTATCATTTCATAAAGAGTTAACTTTTTTCAGCTTTTAGAAACTATTGTCTAAATACAAGTTTGCTGGCCTCAGCTCTAAGTTCAGTGATAAACAATCCCATTGTCTAATCACCTCTGGAGCCAGACTGCTAATTGATAAGATGAACTTGTAAACTTGTTATCTTAAGTACTGTAATCCTATTGTGGCCTGTCAAAGGACATTGCTCTCTATCTAACTGTGTGATGGGGGATTTTGTGCTTCCCCCCCCCCCCTGGGAGTGCCCTGTGTGCATGCAACCTTAATAAAAAGCAGGCTGGGCATCCCAGTCCTGAGTTCTTGTTTGACCCTCAATCGCAGCGTTGACTCGTTTTTGTGGGCAGAAGGGTATCCTAGCTGTACTGCAGCTAAGGGAGATTATTCTATATTTGCGAGACTCATATAGAATACTATGGAAAGCAGCTTCTCCCCTCTTTAGCAATAGGGATCCAGGCTACTAAGCGGTCCATCTCTCAGCGAGACTAAGGGTAACCGTAACATTTGGCGGCAGCGGCTGGATTTTCCTGGATTTCCTAGGAGAGGTACAGAACGGATGGAGAGCGCTTACGAAAAATTGAAGCGTACAACCCTAAAGGATTTACTTGAAAGCAGAGGGGGGTACGCCAGCAACCAGCCGAGGAGAGAGCTGATCGCAGAATTGACCGAACTGGATCAGAGCTTCACAATGGCGGAAACACCGACCACGATTAGTGACGAAAAAACCAGGATTGTTCGGGAAAGGCTCTCATTATACGGGCCGAACCCCTCCATGGAATTGGTACAGCAGTTGATGGCGGAGGCGGACGAGGATATACGAGAGACTCGAGCCCACGAACTCAACCTAGCGAACGCACACCGCAATGCTGAAGCCCCGCAGGTAATCATCCCTGTCGAAAATGCTGGGAGGCCCAAGATACCCTATGCGGCATTTCGACCCTTCCTAGAGAGCGAGACAGGGATTGATGAATATTTGGCGGACTTCGAAAGGCAATGTGCCCTGCACCAGATTCCCAACAGAGAGTGGCCCACGATATTGTCTGGGAAACTATCCGGGCAAGCCCTGGAAGCCTTTCGTACTCTGGGTGCTGAGGAAGTGACACAGTATGAGCTAGTTAAGGAGACACTGTTACGACGGTACGCTGTAACTCCGGACACGTATCGCCGACAGTTTCGGGGCACGAAAAAGAAGCCTAACGATACCCATATGGAATGGGCGCACCGAATGCGGAGAGCGGCAAATCACTGGCTGAGCGGAAGTAAAGCGGTGACTGGTGAGGAAATTTTACAATTGTTTCTCTTAGAACATTTTTATAATGGCATGGAACAGCAAGGGAAGGAATGGCTGCGAGACAGGCGGCCTTCTACCTTAGAAGAAGCATCCAAATTGGCCGATGAACATTATGACTCCCGTCTTCACGAACCCATGAACTACCAAGCTCCAGCACGGGTCGAACCCAGAGAGGTTTACCGTGCACCCCCTCGTGCTGAATTCCGAGCCCCGGTGCCCACAGGGCCCGTCCGACACTCAGGACCACCCAATAACAGCTCTGAGCGTCCAAGACCGACTTGCCACCGATGCAAGCAACCAGGGCATTTCATGGCTAGCTGCCCCCTTAATACGCACCAGACACCCAGGAATTACAATTACCCCTCTGGGTCCTATCGTCCGGCCCGGGCCCTCTGTGTTAACCAAGAGGCCCCTATGGAGGGATATGTGGGGCCGCTTCACGAGGTGGACCCTGTATATGCTGCCTCAGATAACCGCCAGCACCATCGGCAGAAGGTATGGCTCGAGGGGCGATCTACAGAGGGATTGAGAGACACAGGGGCTACTATCACGCTGGTACAGAGTCATTTGGTGCCAGAGCACAAGCGATCCGGACAGACTGTGGCCGTTAGAGTGGCGGGGGGGGATGTGTACAAAATTCCAACAGCTCAAGTGCATCTTGATTGGGGAGCAGGAAAGGGGGCTGTGAACGTGGGCATAATGGATAATTTACCTGCCGAAGTACTACTGGGCAACGATTTGGGCCCCATGACTTCTGCCTATGCTCCAGTATGCAACAACGAGGCGGACCCAGTGACTACACGGGCCCAAGCCCGGATGAAGCGAGAGCTCTCACCAGTGCGGGAGACACAGGTAAGACCTACCCCGACCTTGCCTGACATGTTAGGCCCCATACCCTGGGACACCCCAGATGCTTTCGAGACAGAGTCTAAGACTGACCCGACTTTACAAAAGTACCGGGAACGAGCAGAGACCGGAGGGGGCGGGGCAGATAACGAAACATTCTTATGGGAAAAAGGGAAAATATACCGCTGGACAGAGAAAAGGGGACAGCGTAGGCGACAGCTGGTAGTGCCCCACAAATAACGTCAAGAAATCCTCAAGATAGGCCACGACATCCCCTTAGCAGGCCACCTAGCTGTAACCCGTACCCTACACCGCATTACTCACACGTTCTTTTGGCCAAGGGTGCACGCTGACGTTAGAACTTACTGTAACACCTGCGATGTGTGTCAACGAGTAGGAAGGCGAGGCGATCACCCTAAAGCCCATCTAGTAAATATGCCCATTGTAGAGGAACCCTTCAGCCGGGTTGCTATTGACCTAGTGGGACCACTGGCTACCCCTAGTCCCTCCGGTAAGCGCTACATTCTTACCGTAGTGGACTACGCTACCAGGTACCCAGAGGCTGTCGCCCTATCCAACATACAAGCGGATACGGTAGCGAATGCACTAGTACAGGTGTTCTCCCGGGTAGGATTTCCAAAAGAAATCCTATCCGACCGAGGCACCCAATTTACGGCTGAATTGACCCAACAACTCTGGCAGGTTTGCAAAATTAAGTCCCTCCTGAGCTCCCCATACCACCCCCAGACGAACGGGCTGTGTGAGAGGTTCAATGGGACCCTCAAGCAAATGCTCAAGACGTTCACTCAGGAATACCGAGACTGGGAACGCTTCCTGCCGCACCTATTTGCTTATCGGGAGGTGCCCCAGGAAACGACAGGGTTCTCTCCCTTCGAGTTGCTCTACGGAAGAAAGGTACGGGGACCCCTAAACCTGATCCGGGAGCACTGGGAGGGAGAGATGGAGGCTGACGGTGTCCCCATTGTGCCATACGTGCTGGAACTCAGGGACCGAATGGAGCAATTAGCCAAATCCGTGCGGGCTAATCTCCAGTTGGCCCAGAGAAGACAGAAAGTATGGTACGATCGGGGGGCCCGAAAGAGAATCTTCACCATAGGACAAAAGGTGTTAGTACTTAAGCCGGTGAAGACAGACAAATTGCAGGCGTCCTGGCAGAGTCCCTACCAGATCGTAGAGAAAAGGGGAGAAACCACTTATGTGATAGCTAGCTGCCATGACAACAATCTTAGAAAGACATTCCATGTAAACATGCTCAAGGAATCTTTTGAGCGACCAGAGAACGTGACGGCCGTATGTTGTTCCCCTCAGGAAGACCCCGACAGTCTACCCATTCCAGACCTATTAGAAAAGAGTCTCCCCACAGGTATAGTGGCTCAGGTTCAGATAGGAGACCGACTTAGCCCCACTGAAAGGGAGCAGCTCAGCCAACTCCTCACCTTCTCCCCGAAGCCAGGGTACACTACTTTAACCACCCACCAGGTAGATACTCCGGGACAAGCTCCCTTGCGCCAGGCTCCGTACCGAATCCCCGAAGCAGTTAGGACAGGAATGAAGAAGGAGATCGATGAGATGCTCCAGCTCAGGGTAATTGAGCCCTCCGATAGTCCCTGGGCCTCCCCAGTTGTCTTGGTGCCCAAGAAAGATGGGACCACCCGGTTCTGCGTAGACTATCGGAGGCTCAATGAAAAAACCGTGACGGACGCTTACCCTATGCCCAGGGTAGACGAGCTACTCGATCGTATAGCCAGGGGAAATTACCTGACCACTATTGACCTCTGCAAAGGTTACTGGCAGATTCCCCTGGCCCCGGAGGCTATCCCCAAGTCGGCATTCGTCACCCCATTCGGCTTATATCAGTTTAGGGTAATGCCGTTTGGGATGAAGAATGCCCCAGCTACATTCCAGCGCTTGGTAGATAGGCTCCTGGATGGCTTCCAGAGTTTTGCTTGCGCCTACCTGGACGACATAGTGATCCACAGTGAGTCATGGGAGGACCACTTAGCTCATGTAGGAATGGTTCTGGATCAGATCCGGGCTGCTGGCCTGACTCTGAAGCCAGAAAAATGCCACTTTGGGATGGCCGAGGTACAGTACCTGGGTCACCGGGTGGGGTGTGGAAAGCAGCGACCAGAGCCGGCCAAGATAGAAGCTGTCGCCAATTGGCCCACCCCCATCACTAAGACTCAGGTCCTAGCCTTCCTGGGCACGGCAGGGTACTATAGACGGGTCGTACCAGACTACAGCACACTTGCCAAACCCCTGACTGACTTGACCAAGAAAAACTTACCTCGACAGGTCCTGTGGTCTCCCCACTGTGAAACGGCTTTCCAGGCTCTCAAAAATGCTCTAATTAACGCTCCTGTCTTGGCGGCCCCAGCCCTTTACAAACGTTTTATCGTCCATACAGATGCTTCCATGTTCAGGCTGGGAGCCGTCCTCAGCCAAGTAGGCAAAGATGGAGGGGAGCATCCAGTTGCATACATCAGCCGGAAGCTCCTGCCCCGCGAAGTCAGCTATGCAGCGGTCGAAAAGGAGTGTTTGGCTTTGGTGTGGGCATTAAAGAAATTGACTCCCTATTTATATGGTCAGGAGTTCACCCTGGTCACCGACCATAACCCGTTGGTGTGGCTGAACCGGGTCTCTGGAGATAACGGCAGGCTATTACGTTGGAGCTTATCGTTGCAACCCTTCAATTTCACCATTACTTACAGACCTGGGAAACAGAATGGCAACGCCGACGGGTTGTCCAGACAAACCGACCTCAGCCCCGCATAACCAACGGTCTGGACAGCCTTAGTCTGCCCCGAAAAGGGGTCAGACCGTGTCTGCCAGAGTGTTCCACAGAAAGGGAGCACTGTTACAGAAGCATTAGTTATTTTGTTGTGAAGAGCTTATTTCCCAGCAGCAATGCCTGAACCAGCCAAGCCAGCGCCTAAGAAGGGCTCCAAGAAAACCGTAACAAGTATCATTTCATAAAGAGTTAACTTTTTTCAGCTTTTAGAAACTATTGTCTAAATACAAGTTTGCTGGCCTCAGCTCTAAGTTTAGTGATAAACAATTCCATTGTCTAATCACCTCTGGAGCCAGACTGCTAATTGATAAGATGAACTTGTAAACTTGTTATCTTAAGTACTGTAATCCTATTGTGGCCTGTCAAAGGACATTGCTCTCTAACTGTGTGATGGGGGATTTTGTGCTCCCCCCCCCCCCCCGGGAGTGCCCTGTGTGCATGTAACCTTAATAAAAAGCAGGCTGGGCATCCCAGTCCTGAGTTCTTGTTTGACCCTCAATCGCAGCGTTGAATCGTTTTTGTGGGCAGAAGGGTATCCTAGCTGTACTGCAGCTAAGGGAGATTATTCTATATTTGCGAGACTCATATAGAATACTATGGAAAGCAGCTTCTCCCCTCTTTAGCAATAGGGATCCAGGCTACTAAGCGGTCCATCTCTCAGCGAGACTAAGGGTAACCGTAACAGTGTGTGAGAGGGAGAGGCAGGTAGGGTGAGCAGGGGGCTGTGTGTGTGAGAGGGAGAGGCAGGTAGGGTGAGCAGGGGGCTGTGTGTGTGAGAGGGAGAGGCAGGTAGGGTGAGCATGGGGCAGTGTATGTGAGATGCAGGTAGGGTGAGCAGGGGGCTGTGTATGTGAGAGGCAGGTAGGGTGAGCAGGGGGCTGTGTATGTGAGAGGCAGGTAGGGTCAGCAGGGAGCTGTGTATGTGAGAGGCAGGTAGGGTCAGCAGGGGGCTGTGTGTGTGTAGGGCAGGTAGGGTGAGCAGGGGGTTGTGTGTGTGTAGGGCAGGTAGGGTGAGCAGGGGGTTGTGTGTGTGAGAGGCAGGTAGGGTGAGCAGGGGGTAGTGTGTGTGAGAGGCAGGTAGGGTGAATAGCAGGCAGTGTAGGTGTGAGAGTCAGGCAGATAAATATACACATTGTGATGGACCAGATGCTTCCAATAGGTGGTTTTCACACACTGTATGTATACAATATGGAGACTATCACTCACTGTATACGTGGTATAGACTCTGCCACTCACAATATATACACAATAAGGGAGTTCATTCACTGAATGTATGGCATGGGGATTTCACTCTAAATATATATATATACACAATGTTGTGATTGTCACTCACAGTATATACACAATATGTAGATTGCCACTCACTGTATGCATAGAATGGGGACTGTCCCACTCACAGCATATAAGTAATATGGGGGTTGCCAGCTCACTGTATGTATGGCATAGGAGCTGTCATTAATAGTAAATAAACATGGCAATTGCCACTCACAGTATATACACAATATGTAGATTGTCACTCACAGTATATACACAATACGTAGATTGTCATTGTATGTATTGCAGGGGGACTGTCACTAACTGTATATAAAGCATGGGGTTGTCACTCTCACAACATATACACAATATTGGGTTTATCACATGTTTGCATGTTAGGGGGACTGTCACTCACAATATATACGTAATATGGGAACTATATTTATCTCAAACCATGAGCTCTAAGGGCAATTATAACTTAAAGTATGAAGCTGTCACAATATTTTCCAGTGATGGCTCTCAGCAGCACTATCCTGCAGAGACGTAACTAGAAACCACAGGGCCCAGGTGCAAGAATCTAAGAAGGCCCCCCCCCCCACCCCCCAAAAAAGTGAATTTGAGACATATCTTTTTATTTTTTAAATTTAATACAGAAAAAAAAATGTGAATCAGATTACGTCTGCAATAGGAGGTGACCTGTGCCCACAGTCTGTGAGATGGTCTGACCCCCTGTTACTGTATATAGTGACACTGTTTAACCCACCAGTACTGTATATAGTGAGTCAGTGACACAGTCTGTGAGATGGTCTGACCCCCTGTTACTGTATATAGTGACACTGTTTAACCCACCAGTACTGTATATAGTGAGTCAGTGACACAGTCTGTGAGATGGTCTGACTCCCTGTTACTGTATATAGTGACACTGTTTAACCCACCAGTACTGTATATAGTGAGTCAGTGACACAGTCTGTGAGATGGTCTGACCCCCTGTTACTGTATATAGTGACACTGTTTAACCCACCAGTACTGTATATAGTGAGTCAGTGACACAGTCTGTAATCTGCCGGTGAGATGGCTGGCCTGACCCTACCCGCCCCAGTACTTTATAAAGGACCACAGTAGTCTGTGACATGGTCCAGCCCCCCATACTGTATATAGTGGTACTGTATAGTGACACTGTTTACCCCCTCCCCCATGCTGTAGTAACAAGGCCTGTAATTTGCTGGTTCCGCAAACATACACACACATACATACATGCATAAATACACACACAGTCACACACACACGCATGCATGCATAAATACACACACAGTCACACACACACACGCATGCATGCATAAATACACACACACAGTCACATACACAGACACACGCATGCATAAATACACACACAGTCACATACACACACGCATGCATGCATAAATACACACACAGTCACATACACAGACACACACAGTCACATACACACACACACACATGCATAAATACACACAGTCACACACACACATGCATAAATACAAACACAGTCACATACACACACATAAATACACACAGTCACACACACACGCATAAATACACACACAGTCACATACACACACGCATGCATAAATACACACACAGTCACACGCATGCATAAATACACACACAGTCACACACACGCATAAATACACACACAGTCACACACACACGCATAAATACACACAGTCACATACACACACACATGAATACATGCATAAATACACACACAGTCACACATACATGCATAAATACACAGACACACACACACATGCATAAATACACACAGTCACATACACACACACATGAATACATGCATAAATACACACACAGTCACACATACATGCATAAATACACACACAGTCACACACGAATACATGCATAAATACACACACAGTCACATACACACACACACACATGAATACATGCATAAATACACACACAGTCACACACACACATACATGCAAACACACGCACACAAACACCAATGGGTAAAACAGAAACACTATCCCCTGTAGTCAGAGACACTAGTGAAGTATCATGTCACACTCACATGATATCAGTGCAGGCAGTGGCAGGTCGTTTTTTATTTAAATATATATATATAAAAAGTTCTTGGTACATGCACTCTCACCACCGTACTTTAACTGCCAGGGTGCTATCAAGGAGTATATAACAGCAATCGAATCAAAGCACTCACTGGTCTTCTGACATCACCTGGGGATTATTATTACTAATTCTTTATTTTGTGATTATAGTGGTCACTGTTCACTTGGTGATATATATTTCCCAGTCTAATATATTTTGAGTTCATTACATATATATTTTTTTGCAACATAAATATACGATGGTGGCAGTGTGTATTTTGTAATTTTTGTTTGAGCTCTGTGCATTCTCTTCTGAATGGATTGCATGATGAGCCTTTTTTATATATGTTTGTTGATGATTGTGATTGTTGTTCCAATTGATTGTTACAATTCTGAAGGCAGTCTGAAGTGAGCTGTAGGTGTGTAGGGCTTTTAGCCTATGAGTAATGAGATGTGGCTTGCTAACACAACAGGGGGCGTGGTCTAACACGTAGTAACAAAGAGTTTCGATGTATATACTTCTCTTAGTTATGTATAACTGTAGGGATAGAGCGATGTGCTCTCTAAGTGGATCTGGTTCTTGTGCTGTTGCGGGGAGCAGCCTTTTCAGACGGTCTGATGTATGATATGTGAGGCTTAATGTGGGGGCGAGAATTGATTGGGAATTATGATGGGTTACTATTTTATGCTTCTCTGAATTCAGCATAGGTGTAGGAGTAGAGCGATGAGCTCTCCATGTGTGGACTTGCGGTTTATGATTACAGTTGAAACTAAGTCATAGCAGACGATCCGATGTGTGACAAGTGAAGTTTTGTGTGGGAGTGTGATTTGAACCAATGGTCTGAGAGGTGTGGCCCGTGTACCCTATCAGGATGTGAAGTGTGCGGGCTAAGACTGGCAGCTACGAACTGACAAGGGACAGTTCCGTTTTTTTCAGTTGTTTTGGTAGTGCGGTTTACCCCAGTGACAATTTGATGTCAGAGTTGTACATAAGGCATGTTGAGACAGAGGGGTTTAGTGCATTTGTGGCCGATCCATGATGCGATCTGGAGATGTGAACTGTTCCGGGCTGTAGCTATAAACGCTACCATGACAACAGTGATTGTTTGGCCTATCAGGAGAGAGGGGTGGTAGCATTTGGTGCCTATACAGTGAATGCAATTACTTTGGAACATTCTATTCACTTACTGAGGGGACATTTTGCGGTTTGGGACATTAACTAAGGAGTAGGATCAGTGCCTTTTCACTATTTTTTCACATATATTTGTTTACATTAAGATTATTACATATCACTCGATCACTTTTCACTATGTACACACTAAAGTTTATGTTTATCATTTTTGTGAAAGAACATCTTTAAGCCTGTAGAATGGTTTAGTCTTTTAGTTTTGCACACGTCCTCCTGTGATTGGAGTTTGTTTGGGGGAGGGATTGGTAGGCCTTTATAAGTTTGTTCATTTGCACCTTGTGTTTGTCAGAAGAAGGGACGCTAAAGGTCCCGAAACGTCACTTAATAAAATTCTTCACTTTTGATGTCAGAAGACCAGTGAGTGCTTTGATTCGATTGCTGATATACATATACATATATATATATATATATATATATATATATATATATATATATATATATATATATATATATATATATATATATATATATATATATATATAGGGCCCCCACCCTCCAGTCGCAATTGCGACCTCTGCACCCCCTGTAGTATTGCTCCTGCTATGCTGGTTAGCCAGAAGCTGCCAGACAGTCCTGAGGTTTCGAGTGTCTGTTTCTGCCGAGCCAACGAGGTCTCAACTGGTGTCCGAGTTGCCCCAGTTACCTTGCACCTCTGCAAAGTAGGTTCTCCTGCACACGTCTCTGAATCAACGCACCATGCCACAGTGTCAGACTGGATAGGGATTGTGTCCAGAATGCAGCGAAGAGGGAAAGAGCCAGATAGTTGAGGGACTATGTCGTACATTGGTGTAAAGGAGAAAAGGGGAATGTGGTATAGAGTGATAAAGGAGAAGAGGGAAAGTGTGGTATAGAGGGATAAAGGAGACGAAGGGGCGTATCATACCAGAGGAGTCTGGGGAACTCGGGGTTGGGGCTGGCTGCGACCTAGGCAGCTGCCTAGATTGCCTAGTGGGAGCACCGGCCCTGTGTATAACAACAGCTCTTTATAAATAACACAATAATATACTTGGACAATTCTTACTATTCTTACTTCAGTGAGTATTTTCAAAAATATACTCTGAGGATTCTTGGGTTTCTGTTAACCTATAATTATTTCATGTTTGAAGGGGGGTTTTATCTCCAGAGGTGTGGGACAGCAATGGGGGCCAAGTTTGCCCCCTCCTATGCCAACCTGTTCATGGGTTGGTGGGAGCTGTCCCACATCTATAGGGATGATAACCCCCACAGACATCTGGTCCAATATTACGGACGTTATATTGATGACTGCCTCCTCATTTGGCTGGGCAAAGACTCAGAGTTCTCAGAGTTTATTGATTATATTAACAGCAATACCATTGGTATTAGCTTCACTTCTGTATTACAATGGAATACCATTGATTTTTTGGATATCTCTTTGGAAGAAACCAAACAAGGAAAGATTATCAGTAACATCTACAGGAAACCTACAGCTGGCAATGCACTACTGCATGCAAACAGTTGCCATCCTCGAAATGTCCCCTTTGCAGTTGCAAAGGGACAATATGTTGAGTAAAACGTAATTGTACCCTTGACCAAACTTATTGTCAACAATAATTCTCAATCTTTTTCTCAGTTCCAAAGATTGTTGACAATATATTTAAGCTGGGCACCCAGTGTCAGGGTTTTTACCTGTTTTGTTTGCCATGTGCTGCTGGCAGCCATTTTACTCACCTCTCTTGCTGACTACTCGCTGGCCTTCCTCTTTTCTGCCTCTCCCCCCTTCAATCCATCCTAAATGCCTCTGCCAGGCTGATCCACCTTTCCCGTCGATCTGTATCTACTGCACCTCTCTGCGAGTCCCTTCATTGGCTCCCCATTCACAGCAGAATTAAATTCAAAATTCTCACCCTTACATACAAAGCTCTCACCAACGCCGCTCCCCTCTACCTATCCTCTCTAATACACAAGTATACTCCAGCCCGTCCACTAAGATCCAACAATGACCTGCTCCTTGCATCAGCAACTATCACCTCCTCTCATGTTAGACTGCAGGACTTCTGTCATGCAGCACCTACCCTCTGGAACACTCTCCCTCGTGCTGTAAGGCTTTGCCCTAATCTGTCTTCCTTTAAATGTTCCCTGAAGACTTTTCTGTTCAGGGAAGCCTACAACCCAGCTCAATAATAAATTAACTTTACTTACCTAACATTTCCCTCATCTAACTCTGTATTAACATCTTTCCAAATCTTGCAATCCTTACCTCCTGTTTCTCAACCTCCTACCCTTCTAGATTGTAAGTTCCCACGGGAATAGGGTCCTCAATCCCTCCTGTATGTGTTTGTAAATTTTGTCCTGTCTCTTACAAGTCTTGTATTGTTTTATTTAAATGAATTGTATCCATGGACAGCGCTGCATGTTGGCGCTTCATAAATAAAGTATAATAATAATAATAATTGTGGGGAATGCTGCTCATTTTCTGCACTTCCTTTTATGGCCAGACTGGTGTGCATCATCCGTGTGAGACAGGATGCAGTCTCAGAATTGTGATGTCATCACTTATTATTTAAATTGCCTCGGTTCAGTATGATTTGCGTTGTCTCAGACCTGTTTGTGAGAGCTCCTGTATATTACCTGGCTATCTGGCGTCCCTCCTGGTTCCTGATCCCTGGCTTGTTCCTGACTCTGCTGTTCTCCTTGTTCCTGATTCCGGCTCGTCTGACTATTCGCTTTGGCTCCTGACTTGGCTCGTCTGACTACCAGCTCTGTTTTTTGATTCCTGGCTTGTTATGCGACTTGTGGACTTTTTATTATTTTTTGCTATTAATAAAAGGTGTGATTATTTCTGCACTTCTCGTCTCAGTCCGATTCCTGGCACCCTGACACCCAGTCGCAATTGCAACCTCTGCACCACCTGTAGTTTCGTCCCTGCTATCCTGGTTAGCCAGAAGCTGCCAGACAGTCCTGAGTTTTCGAGTGTCTGTTTCTGCGGAGCCAACAAGGTCTCAACTGGTGTCTGAGTTACCCCAGTTACCTTGCGCATCTGCAAAGTAGGTTCTCCTGCACATGTCTCTGAAGTGCCCATGGGTACCGCCATCTGATCAACGCATCATGCGCAGGTGCCACAGTGTCAGACTGGATAGGGATTGTGTCCAGAATGCATCGAAGAGGGAAAGTGCCAGATAGTTGAGGGATTGTGTGGTACAGGGGTGTAAAGGAGAAAAGGGGAATGTGGTATAGAGTGATAAAGGAGAAGTGGGAAAGTGTGGTATAGAGGGATAAAGGAGACGAGGGGGCGTATCATACCAGAGGAGTCTGGGGAACCCGGGGTTGGGGCTGGCTGCGCCCTAGGCAGCTGACTAGTTTGCCTAGTGGGAGCACCGGCCCTGCGTATAAAACAGCTCTTTATAAATAACACAATAATATACTTTGATAATGACGTGTTACCAATTGTCCCTCTCACCTCAAGAACATCCATTAGCTGGGCCTGGCCTTGTACAATCAGTACTTGTGCATCACAACGTAAAGCCACATCCAAAAAATATGAGGGTGCACAGGAGGGATCAATTCCAATGGCTACACCCCTGGTAGAGAGGAGACAAGGTGAAAATAAAAGATTACTACCCACCAAGGATAAGTGCTGAGAAACACGACAGCTACCTCATGTTATGCTCACTATACATCTGTTCTTAGTCTTATACATACCCAGGCACTGTTTTATTCCCTTACAGTATGTGTCATTACCGTCTGTACTGTACATCTGTACTTAGCCTTATACATACCCAGGTACTGCTGTATTCCCTTACAGTATGTGTCATTACCGTCTGTACTGTACATCTGTACTTAGCCATATACATACCCAGGTACTGCTGTATTCCCTTACAGTATGTGTCAGTACTGTCTATACTGTATGTCTGTACTTAGCCTTATACATACCCTGGTACTGCTCTATTCCCTTACAGTATGTGTCATTACCGTCTCTACTGTACGTCTGTACTTAGCCTTATACATACCCAGCTACTGCTGCATTCCCTTACAGTATGTGTCATTACCGTTTCTACTGTATTTCTGTACTTATCCTTATACATACCCAGGTACTGCTGTATTCCCTTACAGTATGTGTCATTACCGTCTCTACTGTACATCTGTACTTAGCCTTATACATACCCAGGTACTGCTGTATTCCCTTACAGTATGTGTCATTACCGTCTATACTGTACATCTGTACTTAGCCTTATACATACCCAGGTACTGCTGTATTCCCTTACAGTATGTGTCATTACCGTCTCTACTGTACGTCTGTACTTAGCCTTATACATACTCAGGTACTGCAGTATTCCCTTACAATACGTGTCATTACAGTCTCTACTGTACATCTGTAATACTGTAAGGGGATGCAGGCGTAATACTGTAAGGGAATGCAGGCGTAATACTGTAAGAGAATGAAGGAGTAATACTGTAAAGGAATGCAGGAGTAATAGTGTAAGGTAATGCAAGCGTAATAGCGTAGGGTAATGCAAGCGTAATAATGTAGGGTAATGCAAGCGTAATAATGTAGGGTAATGCAGGAGTAATAGTGTAGGGGAATGCAAGAGTAATACTGTAAGGGAATGCAGGGGTAATACTGTAGGGGAATGCTGGGGTAATACTGTAGGGGAATGCTGGGGTAATACTGTAGGGGAATGCTGGGGTAATACTGTAGGGGAATGCTGGGGTAATACTGTAGGGGAATGCAGGGGTAATACTGTAGGGGAATGCAGGGGTAATAGTGTAGGGGAATGCAGGAGTAATAGTGTAGGGGAATGCAGGAGTAATAGTGTAGGGGAATGCAGGAGTAATAGTGTAGGGGAATGCAGGAGTAATAGTGTGGGGGAATGCAGGAGTAATAGTGTGGGGGAATGCAGGAGTAATAGTGTGGGGGAATGCAGGAGTAATACTGTAGGGGAATGCAGGAGTAATAGTGTAGGGGAATGCAGGGGTAATAGTGTAGGGGAATGCAGGGGTAATACTGTAGGGGAATGCAGGAGTAATACAGTAAGGGAATGCAGGAGTAATACAGTAGGGGAAATGCAGGAGTAATAGTGTAGGGGAAATGCAGGAGTAATACTGTAGGGGAATGCAGGGGTAATGCAGGAGTAATAGTGTAGGGGAATGCAGGAGTAATAGTGTAGGGGAATGCAGGAGTAATAGTGTAGGGGAATGCAGGAGTAATAGTGTAGGGGAATGCAGGAGTAATAGTGTAGGGGAATGCAGGAGTAATAGTGTAGGGGAAATGCAGGAGTAATAGTGTAGGGGAAATGCAGGAGTAATACTGTAGGGGAAATGCAGGAGTAATACTGTAGGGGAAATGCAGGAGTAATACTGTAGGGGAATGCAGGAGTAATACTGTAGGGGAATGCAGGAGTAATACTGTAGGGGAATGCAGGAGTAATCGTGTAGGGGAATGCAGGAGTAATCGTGTAGGGGAATGCAGGAGTAATCCTGTAGGGGAATGCAGGAGTAATACTGTAGGGGAATGCAGGAGTAATACTGTAGGGGAATGCAGGAGTAATACTGTAGGGGAATGCAGGAGTAATACTGTAGGGGAATGCAGGAGTAATACTGTAGAGGAATGCAGGAGTAATACTGTAGAGGAATGCAGGAGTAATACTGTAGAGGAATGCAGGAGTAATACTGTAGAGGAATGCAGGAGTAATAGTGTAGGGGAATGTAGGAGTAATAGTGTAGGGGAATGCAGGAGTAATAGTGTAGGGGAATGCAGGAGTAATCCTGTAGGGGAATGCAGGAGTAATCCTGTAGGGGACACTGGGACAGCGCCTCCAAACAGGGACAATCCCAGTCAAAGTGGGACTTCTGGTAAGCCTATGCATGGGTGTAAATAAGCAGTTAGAAAGTACTCTCTGCAGGGTACATGGGTGTAAATAAACAGTTAGTGAGTACTCTCTGCAGGGTGCATGGGTGTAAATAAGCAGTTAGTGAGTACTCTCTGAAGGGTACATGGGTGTAAATAAGCAGTTAGTGAGTACTCTCTGCAGGGTGCATGGGTGTAAATAAGCAGTGAGTACTCTCTGAAGGGTACATGGGTGTAAATAAGCAGTTAGTGAGTACTCTCTGCATAGTTGCCAACATTTCCAAAAAAATTCCAGGGACACTTTGCAGCAGAGCAAGCGGGTTACTGGAGTATTGACGACCTACTGTTCAACTGCTCCGCCCACACAGTTCTGCAATCAAAACACACCCATTTGAAAGTAATAGTATAATTTAGACTTATCCATAGTTTATTATACAGATTACAGCACCAAGCTCTTACACCTACCCAGTCTCTGGAACACATTCTGGGCATATGGTTATTTTTACAACACAGCATCAAAATTAGAAAGACAAATAATATGTGAATCCATTCAATAATAATAATAATATTCCATTAGGAATGAATTATATTTAAATAATACACTATATCTATTTATCATCTATCTATCTGTATATATGTATGTGTGTGTATGTGTGTGTATATATATATATATATATATATATGCAAACAACAAATGTTGTGCAAAAGAGATTTTCAGGGACAAAAAAAATCCAGGGACATACAACAAAATCCAGGGACTGTCCCTGGAAATCAGGGACTGTTGGCAACTATGTCTCTGCAGGGCGCATGGGTGTAAATAAACAATGAGTACTCTCTGCAGGGCGCATGGGTGTAAATAAGCAGTTAGCGAGTACTCTCTGCAGGGTGCATGGGCGTAAATAAGCAGTTAGCGAGTACTCTCTGCAGGGTGCATGGGTGTAAATAAGCAGTTAGCGAGTACTCTCTGCAGGGTGCATGGGCGTAAATAAGCAGTTAGTGAGTACTCTCTGCAGGGTGCATGGGCGTAAATAAGCAGTTAGTGAGTACTCTCTGCAGGGGGCATGGGTGTAAATAAGCAGTTATTGAGTACTCTCTGCAGGGGGCATGGGTGTAAATAAGCAGTTATTGAGTACTCTCTGCAGGGCGCATGGGTGTAAATAAGCAGTTAGTGAGTACTCTCTGCAGGGAGTGCATGTGTGTAAATAAGCAGTTAGTGAGTACTCTCTGCAGGGTGCATGGGTGTAAATAAGCAGTTAGTGAGTACTCTCTGCAGGGTGCATGGGTGTAAATAAGCAGTTAGTGAGTACTCTCTGCAGGGCGCATGGGTGTAAATAAGCAGTTAGTGAGTACTCTCTGCAGGGAGTGCATGTGTGTAAATAAGCAGTTAGTGAGTACTCTCTGCAGGGTGCATGGGTGTAAATAAACAGTGAGTACTCTCTGCAGGGTGCATGGGCGTAAATAAACAGTTAGTGAGTACTCTCTACAGGGCGCATGGGTGTAAATAAGCAGTTAGTGAGTACTCTGCAGGGTGCATGGGCGTAAATAAGCAGTTAGTGAGTACTCTGCAGGGTGCATGGGCGTAAATAAGCAGTTAGTGAGTACTCTCTGCAGGGTGCATGGACGTAAGTAAACAGTTAGCGAGTACTCTGCAGGGTGCATGGACGTAAGTAAACAGTTAGCGAGTACTCTGCAGGGTGCATGGGCGTAAATAAGCAGTTAGTGAGTACTCTCTGCAGGGGGCATGGGCGTAAATAAGCAGTTAGTGAGTACTCTCTGCAGGGCACATGGGTGTAAATAAGCAGTTAGTGAGTACTCTCTGCAGGGTGCATGGGCGTAAATAAGCAGTTAGTGAGTACTCTCTGCAGGGTGCATGGACGTAAGTAAACAGTTAGCGAGTACTCTGCAGGGTGCATGGACGTAAGTAAACAGTTAGCGAGTACTCTGCAGGGTGCATGGGCGTAAATAAACAGTTAGTGAGTACTCTCTGCAGGGTGCATGGGCGTAAATAAGCAGTTAGTGAGTACTCTCTGCAGGGCACATGGGTGTAAATAAGCAGTTAGTGAGTACTCTCTGCAGGGTGCATGGGCGTAAATAAGCAGTTAGTGAGTACTCTCTGCAGGGTGCATGGACGTAAGTAAACAGTTAGCGAGTACTCTGCAGGGTGCATGACGTAAGTAAACAGTTAGCGAGTACTCTCTGCAGGGTGCATGGGCGTAAATAAACAGTTAGTGAGTACTCTCTGCAGGGTGCATGGGCGTAAATAAGCAGTTAGTGAGTACTCTCTGCAGGGTGCATGGGCGTAACTAAGCAGTTAGTGAGTATTCTCTGCAGGGTGCATGGGTGTAAATAAACAGTGAGTACTCTCTGCAGGGCGCATGGGTGTAAATAAGCAGTTAGTGAGTACTCTCTGCAGGGCGCATGGGTGTAAATAAGCAGTTAGTGAGTACTCTCTGCAGGGTGCATGGGCGTAACTAAGCAGTTAGTGAGTATTCTCTGCAGGGTGCATGGGTGTAAATAAACAGTGAGTACTCTCTGCAGGGCGCATGGGTGTAAATAAGCAGTTAGTGAGTACTCTCTGCAGGGTGCATGGGTGTAAATAAGCAGTTAGTGAGTACTCTCTGCAGGGCGCATGGGTGTAAATTAGCAGTTAGTGAGTACTCTCTGCAGGGTGCATGGGTGTAAATAAGCAGTTAGTGAGTACTCTCTGCAAGGTGCATGGGCGTAAATAAACAGTTAGTGAGTACTCTCTGCAGGGTGCAAATAAGCAGTTAGTGAGTACTCTCTGCAGGGTGCATGGGTGTAAATAAACAGTTAGTGAGTACTCTCTGCAGGGTGCATGGGTGTAAATAAACAGTGAGTATTCTCTGCAGGGCACATGGGTGTAAATAAGCAGTGAGTACTCTCTGCAGGGCACATGGGCGTAAATAAACAGTTAGCGAGTACTCTCTGCAGGGTGCATGGGCGTAAATAAACAGTTAGCGAGTACTCTCTCCAGGACACATGGGCAGGTTTAGCTTTGAACAACATTAGTTCAGATAACAAGAATACAATACATTTAAATAATAATGATGTAGAATTAGGACACTAAACTGGGCACAGAAGTGTAAACAACAGGTGGAAATTCTAACGTGAGCCATGCAGCGAAGGAGTTAAAAGGAACAACTGAGCCCAGCAGCCCCTCGTCACCCCCATCCTTTAACTAGACCACAGTATGTGCACATTGCAAGTATTAAGTCACGTATCAGTCACGGATAATAGAACTTACCCGGCCAAGATTGATCCAATTTCTGCCACAAACCATTCTGGCGAGTTATATCCCAGGATCACAACCCCACGAAAACGCTTCAGCCCCAACTGTGTGAGACAAACATGAAAATCAGACACAATACAGCTGGTGCTTGCGGGGCAATCGGATGATGATCTAAAGCTTTTAGCTATGGCGATCTTATCTAAAGAGTCTAGTCAATAAAGTGAGGTCCCACAAACTGTTTTAGAAAGACATTTTAGGTTGTTTAGCTCACTTTGCAGGTTCTAGGTGTAAAGGAGAAACAAAAACATTAAAATAAAATGTGCCAAAAAGCCCACATAGATTATTGTGCTGGTATATGGGTGGTATAGGCTACTCTCAGGAGCTGGTATAAGGGTGATATAGGCTACTCTCAGGAGCTGGTATAAAGGTAATATAGGCTACTCTCAGGAGCTGGTATAAGGGTGATATAGGCTACTCTCAGGAGCTGGTATAAAGGTGATATAGGCTACTCTCAGGAGCTGGTATAAAGGTAATATAGGCTACTCCCAGGAGCTGGTATAAAGGTGATATAGGCTACTCTCAGGACCTGGTATAAGGGTGATATAGGCTACTCTCAGGAGCTGGTATAAAGGAAATATAGGCTACTCTCAGGAGCTGGTATAAGGGTGATATAGGCTACTCTCAGGAGCTGTTATAAAGCTGGTATAGGCTATTCATGAGCTGGTATTAGGGCAGTATAGGCTATTCATGAGCTGGTATTAGGGCAGTATAGGCTACTCTCAGGAGCAGGTATTAGGGCAGTATAGATTATGCATGAGCTGGTATTAGGGGAGTATATGCTACCCTCAGGAGTTGGTATTAGGGCAGTATAGACTACTCATGAGCTGGAATTAAGGCAGTATAGGATACTCATGAGCTGGAATTAAGGCAGTATAGGCTATTCAGGAGCTGGTATTAGGGCAGTATAGGCTACTCTCAGGAGCTGGTATTAGGGTGGAATAGGCTACTCTCAGGAGCTGGTATTAGGGTGGAATAGGTTACTCTCAGGATCTGGTATTAAATCTTCCCCATAGGCTCTAGTGATAATCAACCATAGTAAAACAAAAGTTTTAGACTTTAGAACAACTGATTTGTCTTACATCGGCAGATACCTAAATAATTCTATAAAAAGAATGGCACAGATGACAGGAGTACAAGAATAGAGGGAATATTTTAAAAACACTATTGAGATGCACCTTAACACTGTATTAGCCTTGTTTGTAAAATTAAAAGAAAACAAATACGGTTTTCAAGAGAATTAGCATATGCAGTGAAGACAAAAAAAGATAGTCTATAAAAATTCAAACTCACTGGCTCAGAAGAAAATTGGGTAAAATGGAGAACCCAAATAAAAGTTGACAAAACAGCTAACCAGAAAGGCTAAAGCTGACGCAGAAGAGAAAATAGCACAATTTGTAAAAAAACAAAAAAAACAAAAAAAAAACACACACAACAGAGGGATAGTAAGACTCAAGAATGATGATAGAGTAGTGGAAGGAGATAAACAAATAGCAAACTGTCTAACTGATTAGTTTTGTTGTTACAATAGATGATAAAGATAGTAAATTTCTATAAAGGGAAGTTACTTTAAATGATAATATGAGTAGTACTTTTATTTATTTTTTACAGAAGAAGAGGTTTAAGGGCTTTATGAAAAATAAAAAAGTAAATAAGTCTGTTGGTCCAGATAATATTTATCCAAGGGTCCTAAGAGAACTTAAAGGGACAGTTAAGACTCAAAATAATCTTTAACCAATAGGTTACTTGCCACACGATTATGGGGGACATCGTTCTCCCTGTGCTGCAGTCCTCAGTGTTTATTCATTTAAAAAAAAAAAAAAAAAACAACTGCCGTTCACAGCCAAAATGGACTCCTAACTCCTCCTAACTTGACGTCATTTGGAGGCTGATTCTAACAGCAAATGACATGAGTGTTGGCCACGACGCTCACGCCCATTTGCGCATGCGCACTTGCTCATTTTAGTCACTAGCAGGAACTGAAAGAAGGTTCCTATTTCAGTGACGGACCGCTGCCATTTATCACCCTACGTTCAGACATTTGAAGTTTTGTTCTTTTGCTAAAACAGTTGTAGGTTTTACTATGACCAGTGCACAATGTCTGTGCTACAAATAAACTGACGTTTTGTTGCTAGAACTCGGCTACGATGTGCTGGAGCCAGAATATTTATAGAATCTATAGCGTTACCAAACACTCATTTGCCGGGGTGTCTGTGATCCTATCATACAACACACACATAAACATACATACAAACACACACATACAAGCAGATACACCCTGCGCGCATACACATGCATACAACACACACACAAACATACATACAAACACACACATACAAGCAGATACACCCTGCGCACATACACATGCATACAAACAACACACACACACAAACATACATACAAACACACACATACAAGCAGATACACCCTGCGCACATACACATACATACAACACACACATAAACATACATACAACACACACATACAAGCAGATACACCCTGCGCACATACACATGCATACAACACACACACAAACATACATACAACACACACATAAACATACATACAACACACACGTACATACAACACACATACACATATAGATATACATGGTAGCATGGTTAGTGGGCAAGGGGCATGGCTCCGCAATATTCATGGCATATTTCCTATGTTGCACGATGAGCACCTGTGCGCTCACAGGCTAAATGTCATTATGTGCCATAGTTTAGATGTCGGAGTAGATGTTTTGGATATTTGCTGAAGATAAATAAAACAGAGAGACAGTGAGTACTGTATAGGGATTACATATATGTGGGGAAGTAACCTGAGAGGGAGAAAACATGTACTGCATCCAATAAAATGCTAGCATAGTCCTGGATATTCATGTATGCCGTTTGCTAAACCGCCGCACAGATGATATAAAACCCTGTACAATGCAAAAGTTGTATGGGAATTAGCAGCATCCTTTGATTATTTTGTTGTTCACTTGTTATATGTGATACCAATCCTCAGCTGCAACTTCATGCACTCTTCCCTCTAGATCAGATTAGCAGACAAGGCAGAGGAAGACAAGTCTTTACTATAACCCCTCTGTAAGCTTTGTATAGGAGGCAGTGAGCAGTTAGTTCTCAGAACAAAACACTCCAGTAACAGTGGTTGGAACATTTCTAACCCATATGTAACCTCTGTGTTTTAAATAATTATATTTGCATGCAGGGACTGATTCATAAATATGTCAGGGTGGTGAAATATAGGCAGGCATTTCAAGATTACAATTTAAAAACATGAATTATGACCACGAAAAATGAGTTCAGAGACCAATCCATCATGCACACAATAAAGAGTTTTTACCTAACGCTGCCCCCTTATCATCTGTAGTAAAATGGCACATTGTGAATATACAATGCATTGTAATGCTGCAGGATAGTACAACAGGCTTTCAACAAAAAGGTGTTCCCAAGCATGCAATGACCAACAACAATAACCTATATATGTTTTATTAAAATCATCTACATATATACCTATGCAAACACATACAGAAAAGATATGCATACTTGATCAAGTCTGAGGAAAGTTCCTGAGGGGGGAGGGAAAACACGGAGGAAATGCCATAGCAATGAGTAAGCTAAAGGACTAAGAACACTGTCTAGTTTCATGATGTATTATACATGGAGGGGGATTTCATACTAAGATAGGAACGAAAGCAAAGAAATCTCATCAGGAAGCCTAGAAGTTGCAGGCAGTGACACAAATGTGATAGGATCACAGACACCCCGGCAAATGAGTGTTTGGTAACGCTATAGATTCTATAAATATTCTGGCTCCAGCACATCGTAGCCGAGTTCTAGCAACAAAACGTCAGTTTATTTGTAGCACAGACATTGTGCACTGGTCATAGTAAAACCTACAACTGTTTTAGCAAAAGAACAAAACTTCAAAAGTCTGAACGTAGGGTGATCAATGGCAGCGTATAATTTTATGTTTAATTTTTTTTTCCCCTTCAGCTGAGATCCTCTCACAGGTCAGCGCTCACTGCCCCATCTTTGATTATGTGCCCCCAGAACTTATTACCCTCTTCATCTCCAACACTGGGGGAAATGCCCCATCCTACATATACCACCTGATGAGTGAGCCCTAATAATAAGAAGAGGTATATAACGTGTCACACCTGTGTTTCCAAATCGCGAAAACTGAAGGAGCACAGGAGAGCTAGGTTATAGACTTCCGGTGCAGCACTAAAACGGATCCCCACCGCATTCTCTAAAAAAAAATATATATATATATATACCACTTTGCGCATGCGTTAGGCTAAAGGCTATGTTCAAGTTGAGCGTGCATGATAAATTTTGAAAAGAAGCTACGGGGGAAGAAGACAATGGGAGGAGGAGTTAGGCTTCCATGTTTTGGTGTGAAGGGCAGTTGGTTTTTTTTGAAAAAATTAATAAACACTGAGGACTGCAGCACAGGGAGAACGATGTCCCCCATAATCGTGTGGCAAGTAACCTATTGATTAAAGATTATTTTGAGTCTTAACTGTCCCTTTAAATCCGCTATAGCTACTCCATTCTCAACAACATATAGAACAGCTGCCTGGCAAATAGTGTGCTCGTGACAACTGTGGAAATCTGCCCAATTCCACTGGAACAATATGCAACACGAAAATGTCCACAGCACAGCTTGCTTAAAAAGTGTCTTTATTGACAAATGAAAGAGCGACGTTTCGTGACTACTGTCACTTAATCATGCTATACATATAATACTCAGAGGAGATCCATTTAAACTGTTTGGCTTGGCGCCAATACATTCTATACTTGAGCGCCACCTGCTGCACAGAATACATTACTTGCTAAATATCCAAAATCTTATCCAATTTGCAACAAAACACTTTTTTTTAGTGAAACATTATTCAAACATTTTACAGCAAAGAAGTGACATCTCTACATCTAACACAGATTAACGAACCCTGTTACTAGTACTACAAATCAATACATCTCTATAAAATAAATTTAATTAGACCTGATTTTTACCAAAATACTGACCAATCAAAGTCCCTATTCATACCATTAGGTACCAGTGATCCCAATTTATGAATCCAATGCATTTCTTTTTGTTTTAATATTTTCTCACGGTCACCACCCATTCTCTGTAGTCCCACATAATCGATAACCTGCCACCTGAGCTGGCTGATTCTGTGGCCTTTCTTTAAAAAATGATTGGAGACTGGTGCTTCCCTGTTCCCACATCTAATATTGGAGCGGTGCTGGCTAAGCCTATCTTTCACTTTTCTTACCGTCTCTCCAATATAGATGAGGGAACACGGACATTTAATTAAATAGATTGCATATGTAGTGTCACAAGTAAAAAAATGCCTAATAGTATACCTTCTACCACTTCTAGGGTGGGCAAACTCTTTACCCCTTATTACTGAATTGCAGCTGATACATCCTAAACAAGGATAACATCCTAAGTTCTTCTTTGTCAAATGACTCTGCTGTAACTGCTTAGCTGGTCCTATATCAGACTTTACAAAGTAGTCCCTCAAATTCTTTACCCTTTTATAGGCTACAATAGGTTTCTCTCTAAATTCAATAATATTATTATTGCACCTCTGCAATATAGGCCAATGTTTATTAATAACTCTGGCTATTTGTCTACCATGGGCACTAAATTGTGATGTAAAGATCATTCTCTTACTCTTATCATCTTTATTGGTAGTCAAGTTGTTACTGCATTTATCTAATACATTTTGGGGGTAACCTCTATTACGGAATTTTTCTTGCATTTCATTAATTCTTTTATTGAGATTATCTGATTCTGATACTATACGCTGAACCCTCATCAATTGACTCTTAGGTAAGGATTCTACCAAATGGCGTGGATGGAAACTATGGAACTGTAACAATGTGTTCCTATCCGTTTCTTTTGAATATAAATCAAATTCTAATGTAGGACCTTTCTTATACACTCTAGTGTCCAATTGTGGATTGTACATTAGAAACGTCGCTCTTTCATTTGTCAATAAAGACACTTTTTAAGCAAGTTGTGCTGTGGACATTTTCGTGTTGCATATAGCTACTCCATTAGCTGATTTATTTAATCAGTCACTACTAACAGGGATTGTTCCAAAAGACTGGAAAATTGGCAATGTAGTCCCTTCTTTATATATAAAAAAAAAGGGTAGTAGGGAAGATTCTGCTAACTATAGGCCAGTCAGTTTGACCTCAATTGCAGGGAAATTAATGGATTTTTTTTTATTTTTTATTTTTTTTAAAGGAAAGACTTGTATCTTTCCTTCAGACAAACAATTTAGAAGACAAAGAACAGCATGGTTTCACTGCTGGAAGATCATGTCAGACTAATCCAATTGATTTCTTTGGCAATGTAACTAAATTCATAGACCAGGGAGGAGCCGTAGATGTTGCATATCTAGACTTTACCAAAGCATTCGACACCGTCCCACACAAACTTATTCACAAAATGTATTGCTTTGGAGTAGATGAGAAGATTGTTAAGTGTATAGAATGCTGGCTTAAAGATAGACGACAGAGGGTTTCAATTAATGGAGTACATTCAAATGAGGCGTCAGTTACTAGTGGTGTTCCCCAAGGGTCAGTTCTTGTGCCTGTTTTGTTTAACATGTTCATAAGTGATATTGAAAGTGGGCTTAAGGGGAAGGTTTGTTTGTTTGCTGATACAAAAATTAGTTCCAGGAGGGGTTGATCAAATGAACAGTGATATTAAAAAAACTAGATTGGTCAAATAAATGGGATCTGAAATTTAATATTACCAAGAGCAAAATTCTGCATATAGGATCCAAAAACCCAAAGGGCAATTATAGTCTCAATGGTACATTACTGACTGTAACTAAAGAAGAAAGGGACTTGGGGATTATTATTTCAGATTATATAAAATTTGGTACATAATGCAGCAGTACAGTCAGCAAGACCAGTCAAATGCTTGGTTGCATTGGGAGAGGTTTTAGTAGCAGAAATAGCAAGGATCTTATGTCACTTTACAGATCACTAGTTAATAACAAGGTTCTTATTAGACATGTGCAATTCGGCTGATTCGGAATTTCTGAATCGGCACCATAACTAAAATCCCGAAAATGAATAAATCAGTTTCCGAATTTTTGAATCCATTCTTTATACATATTCAGAATTTTCCATTGTTCTAATCTAAACTGCAGTTCCCCAACGTAGCCGACACTATCTAAATAAAGTTATTAACCCCTAAACCGCCATTCCCCGACACTAACTAAACCTATTAACCCCTAAACTGCAGTTCCCCGACACTAACTAAACCTATTAACCCCTAAACCTCAGTTCCCCCAACATCACCAACACTAACTAAACCTATTAACCCCAAAACCGCAGTTCAGACACTAACTAAACGCAGTTCCCAAACATTGCCAACACTAACTAAACCTATTAACCCCTAAACCACAGTTTCCCGACACTAACTAAACCTATTAACCCCTAAACCTCAGTTCCCCAACATCACCAACACTAACTAAACCTATTAACCCCAAAACCGCAGTTCAGACACTAACTAAACCTATTAATCCCTAAACCGCAGTTCACAAACATCGCCAACACTAACTAAACCTATTTGTTAAGATTACTGCAGCTTTAACTGTATCTTTGCACTAACCTTGTCTCACCATTATATGTTAGAAGTGCTGCACTTTAAGCTCAGCTCACCACACCCTCTGGGTGTGTCTGGGTCTCTGTGACATCATCAGAAGCCGTGTTTAGTTTTACTGATGAACCGGTTAGTAAAGAAGCCATGTGGTTGTGGCTGAATAAAAGTTTGACTGAAGCACCTGCTGCAGAGTCTTCATGATATGTGCAAGAGACATCATACACAAGGTAACAGCACACAACTGAATGTTCTAATCCTGACTACACAGAGAACACTATTAACCCCTAAACCACAGATCCCCGACATTGCCAACACTAACTAAATCTATTAACCCCCACATCGCAACAACCTAAATTAAACTATATTAACCCCTAAACCTAACAATACAATTATTAACTACCTATTTAAAAAAAAATACAAGCTTACATGTAAAATAAAAATAAAACCTAACATTACTAAAAAATAAAAACTACAATTACAAAACATAACACTAAAATTACAAAAAATACTACCATTACAAAAAACAACAAACAAAATTTTCCAAAACAATAAAAATGATTCCTATTCTAATACCCCGTTTAAAAAAACAAACAAAAAAACCCCCAATCTATAATAAACTACCAAGGGCCCTTAAAAGGGCCTTTTGTAGGGCAATGCCCTAAAGTTAACAGCTATTTTGCTAAAAAATTACAACAAATGCCCCCTCACATTACAAACCCCCCCAAACCCACAAAAAACCTAATCTACCCATTGCCCTGAAAAGGGCATTTGTATGGGCTTTGCCCTTAAAAGGGCATTCAGCTCTTTTTCAGCCCATTAAAATAAAAAGAGCCCTAATCTAAAAATAAAACACCCCAAAAAAAACAAAACACTAACCCCAAAATCGGTACTCACAGTTGCTGAAGTCCGGCGAAAGATCTTAATCCCAGCGGCGAAGCATCTTCATCCAGACGGCTCCATTTTCATCCATTGCGGGACCGGCATATTCTATCTTCATCCCTGCGGAGGCGGAGTGGTTGGTGGAATGCGCGGAGGTCCAGGCAGAGTTCCATCGGTCTGACGTGGAGGTCCTCTTCATGCGATCGACTGCCACACACTAAAGATTGGCTGAAAAATTCAAATCAGCCAAAAGGAATGAGAGCTGCTTAAATCTTATTGGTTGATTTGAACAGCCAATAGGATTTAAGCAGCTCTCGTTTCTATTGACTGATTTTTTCAGCCAATAGGAATGCAACAGTACCCCAATATAAAAGGGTTACCTTGCATTCAATCTTCAGTGTGCGGTGGTCGATCGCATAAAGAGGACCTCCACGTCGGACCAATGGAACTGCGACTGGACCTCCACCTCTGCGCATCCACCGACCGAACCGCCTCCGCTGGGATGAATATAGAAGATGCCGGTCCCACGATGGATACAAATGGAGCCGCCTGGATGAAGATGCTTCGCTGCTGGGATGAGGATGTTTTGCCCGACTTCAGCAAATGTGAGTACCGATTTTGGGGTTAGCGTTAGATTTTTTTTTTTGTTTTTTGGGATGTGTGTTTTTTTTTTTTTAAATTAGGGCTTTTATTTTAATGGGCCGAAAAAGAGCTGAATGCCCCTTTAGAATGGGTAGATTTTTATTTTTTATTTTGTGGGTTTGGAGGTTTGTAATCTTAGGGGGTGTTTGTTGTAATTTTTTTACCAAAAGAGCTGTTAACTTTAGTGCAATGCCCTACAAAAGGCCCTTTTAAGGGCCCTTGGTAGTTTATTATAGATTGTTTTGTTTTTTAAACGGGGTATTAGAATAGGAATCATTTTTATTGTTTTGGAAAATTTTGTTTGTTGTTTTTTGTAATGGTAGTATTTTTTGTAATTTTAGTGTTATGTTTTGTAATTGTAGTTTTTATTTTTTAACTTTAGGGTAATGCCCTACAAAAGGCCATTTTAAGGGCCCTTGGTAGTTTACTATAGATTTTTTTTTTTTTTTTTTTTATGGGGTATTAGAATAGGAATAATTTTTATTGTTTTGGATAATTTCATTTGTTATTTTTTTGTAATCAAAGGTTTTTTATTTTTAGTAATGTTTTATTAGTGTAAGCTTAGGTTTTATTTTTATTTCAGAGGTATGTTTGTATTTATTTTAACTAGGTAGCTAGTAAATAGTAATATTATAACTAGCTTAAGTTTTATTTTTATTTCACAGGTAAGTTTGTATTAATTTTTAAATAGATAGTTATTAATTTCAACTTTAATTTAGGTCTATTTTAATTATGTTAAAGTTAGGGGGTGTTAGGTTTAGGGGTTAATAAAGTTTGATTTAGGTTGTTGTGATGTGGGGGGGTTTAGGGGTTAATAGGTTTAGTTAGTGTCGGCGATGTCAGGGAACTGCAGTTTAGGGGTTAATAGGTTTAGTTAGTGTTGGCTATGTGAGGGGGGGCGGTTTAGGGGTTTATAGCTTTAGTGTTGGCAATGTGGGTGACGGTGGATTTAGATAATTTTGTTTCGGCAATTGGCGGCATATTAGTTATGTTAAGTTAGATAGTTTTTTCGAATCCATTCTTTATTCATATGCATTATTCTATTCTAAACTTTAGAATAGAATAATGAATATGAATAAAGAATGGATCTGAAATAAAGAACGGATCTGAAAAAAAACTATTTAACTTCGCATAACTAATTTGCCAAAACTAAATTATTTAACTAATTAAAACAAAACATTTTTAGTGTTGCACATGTCTAGTTCTTATGACACTTTACAGATCATTAGTTAACAAGGTTCTTATGCCACTTTACAGATCATAGTTAACAACAAGGTTCTTATGCCACTTTATAGATCATTAGTTAATAACAAGGTTCTTATGCCACTTTACAGATCATTAGTTAATAACAAGGTTCTTATGCAACTTTATAGATCATTAGTTAATAACAAGGTTCTTATGCCACTTTACAGATCATTAGTTAATAACAAGGTTCTTATCCCACTTTACGGATCACTAGTTAATAACAAGGTTCTTATCCCACTTTACAGATCATTAGTTAATAACAAGGTGCTTATGCCACTTTACAGATCATTAGTTAATAATAAGGTTCTTATGCCACTTTACAGATCATTAGTTAATAACAAGGTGCTTATGCCACTTTACAGATTAGTTAATAACAAGGTGCTTATGCCACTTTACAGATCATTAGTTAATAACAAGGTTCTTATGCCACATAACAGATCATTAGTTAATAACAAGGTGCTTATGCCACTTTACAGATTAGTTAATAACAAGGTGCTTATGCCACTTTACAGATCATAGTTAATAACAAGGTTCTTATGCCACTTTACAGATCATTAGTTAATAATAAGGTTCTTATGCCACTTTACAGATCATTAGTTAATAACAAGGTGCTTATGCCACTTTACAGATTAGTTAATAACAAGGTGCTTATGCCACTTTACAGATCATAGTTAATAACAAGGTTCTTATGCCACTTTACAGATCACTAGTTAATAAAAAGATTCTTATGCCACTTTACAGATCACTAGTTAATAACAAGGTGCTTATGCCACTTTACAGATCATTAGTTAACAAGGTTCTTATGCCACTTTACAGATCATTAGTTAATAACAAGGTACTTATGCCACTTTACAGATCATTAGTTAACAAGGTTCTTATGCCACTTTACAGATCATTAGTTAATAACAAGGTTCTTATGCCACTTTATAGATCATTAGTTAATAACAAGGTTCTTATGCCACTTTACAGATCACTAGTTAATAACAAGGTGCTTATGCCACTTTACAGATCATTAGTTAATAACAAGGTTCTTATGCCACTTTACAGATCACTAGTTAATAACAAGGTTCTTATGCCACTTTATAGATCATTAGTTAATAACAAGGTGCTTATGCCACTTTACAGATCACTAGTTAATAACAAGGTGCTTATGCCACTTTACAGATCATTAGTTAATAACAAGGTTCTTATGCCACTTTACAGATCACTAGTTAATAACAAGGTTCTTATGCCACTTTATAGATCATTAGTTAATAACAAAGTTCTTATGCCACTTTACAGATCACTAGTTAATAACAAGGTTCTTATGCCACTTTATAGATCATTAGTTAATAACAAGGTTCTTATGCCACTTTACAGATCATTAGTTAATAACAAGGTTCTTCTGCCACTTTACAGATCATTAGTTAATAACAAGGCTCTTATGCCACTTTACAGATCATTAGTTAATAACAAGGTGCTTATGCCACTTTACATATCACTAGTTAATAACAAGGTTCTTATGCCACTTTACAGATCATTAGTTAATAACAAGGTTCTTCTGCCACTTTACAGATCACTAGTTAATAACAAGGTTCTTCTGCCACTTTACAGATCACTAGTTAATAACAAGGTTCTTATGCCACTTTACAGATCACTAGTTAATAACAAGGTTCTTATGCCACTTTACAGATCATTAGTTAATAACAAGGTTCTTATGCCACTTTACAGATCATTAGTTAATAACAAGGTTCTTATGCCACTTTACAGATCACTAGTTAATAACAAGGTTCTTATGCCACTTTACAGATCATTAGTTAATAACAAGGTGCTTATGCCACTTTACAGATCACTAGTTAATAACAAGGTTCTTATGCCACTTTACAGATCATTAGTTAATAACAAGGTTCTTATGCCACTTTATAGATCATTAGTTAATAACAAGGTTCTTATGCCACTTTACAGATCATTAGTTAATAACAAGGTACTTATGCCACTTTACAGATCATTAGTTAATAACAAGGTTCTTATGCCACTTTACAGATCATTAGTTAATAACAAGGTTCTTATGCCACTTTACAGATCATTAGTTAATAACAAGGTTCTTATGCCACTTTACAGATCATTAGTTAATAACAAGGTTCTTATGCCACTTTACAGATCATTAGTTAATAAAAAGGTTCTTATGCCACTTTACAGATCATTAGTTAATAACTAGTGATGTCCCGAACTGTTAGCCAGCAAACTGTTCCCTGCGAACATAGCTTGTTCGCGTTCGCCGCCGCGGGCGAACATATGCAATGTTCGATCCGCCCCCTATTCGTCATCATTGAGTAAACTTTGACCCTGTATCTCACAGTCTGCAGACACATTACAGCCAATCAGCAGCAGACACTCCCTTCCAGACCCTCCCGGGCAGCAGCCATTTTAGAATCATTGTGATGCAGCTTTTGAAGAGAGAGGAGGTTTATTGTTGCAGCTCCTGATTTTATTGGGAAATTGATAGCTAGGCTAGTCTATTCAGTCTCCACTAAAGTCCTGAAGGACTCATCTGATCTCTGCTGTAAGGACAGCACCCAAAAAAGCCCTTTTTAGTGCTAAAATATTTTAATTTATTTTTTGCATAGGGCTAGAACTCCAGTCGTTTTTTTTTTAATTTGCCTGCCTGCCACCAGCCTGTGTGTGAGCCTCACAGCATATATTGTGCCAACTTGCTCACTGCCACCACTCATATCTGGTGCTTTAACATTATTTTAAATTAAAAAAAAAAAAAAAAACTTTTACATTAGTTTGCTAATTGCAAGTTTAATCTAATTTCATTAACCATCAGGCCTGTGTGCCAGGCCAACCGCAAGCATATACTGTGATTAATTGCTCTGTGCAACCACTCATATCTTGTGGCTTAACATTATTTTAAATTAAAAAAAAACTTTTACATTAGTTTGCCAATTGCAAGTTTAATCTAATTTTATTTTCCATCAGGCCTGTGTGCCAGGCCAACCGCAAGCATATACTGTGATTAATTGCTCTGTGCAACCACTCATATCTTGTGGCTTAACATTATTTTAAATTAAAAAAAAACTTTTACATTAGTTTGCCAATTGCAAGTTTAATCTAATTTTATTTTCCATCAGGCCTGTGTGCCAGGCCAACCGCAAGCATATACTGTGATTAATTGCTCTGTGCAACCACTCATATCTTGTGGCTTAACATTATTTTAAATTAAAAAAAAACTTTTACATTAGTTTGCCAATTGCAAGTTTAATCTAATTTTATTTTCCATCAGGCCTGTGTGCCAGGCCTACAGGAAGCATATACTGTTATTAATTGCTCTGTGCAACCACTCATACCTGTTGGTTTAACATTATTTAAAAAAAACCTTTTACATTAGTTTGCTAATTGCAAGTTTAATCTAATTTCATTTTCCATCAGGCCTGTGTGCCAGGCCCACAGCAAGCATATACTGTGATTAATTCCTCTGTGCCACCACTCATATCTTCTTGTTTAATAGTAGTGTAAGTGTACATTAAAAAAAAATAAACTTTTTGGATTGTGAAACCTCAGTCTGCTTTTTTGTTTCCTGCTCACAGCGTATACTGTGCCCACTTGCCCAGTGCCACCACTCATAATTTGTTTAATAGTATTGTAAGTGTACATTTAAAAAAAAAATGACAGGCAGAGGCAGGCCACCCTGCAGGTGCCGTCGTGGTCGTGGTGCTGAGATTCCTTTAGACCCTACAAATATGCACATTGTTCAGACGCCAGGTGCCAGGGGGGACGTGAAAAGTTCTGAGGAGGACCTAGTTGAATGGCTAATACAGGACACCCAATCTTCTACAGCTTCCGCTTCTAGTCCTCCTAACCTTGACGCACCATCCACGTCCAGCTGGGCTTTGGGCACCTCTCAAGTGACCAGTGCCACTCGCCCGCCTGTCGCCACCACCAACACTAGCACCACAGCCGCTTCACTTGATCTGTCAGAGGAGTTATTGACACATCATTTGGAAGAAATGAGTGATGCGCAACCATCATTGACAGAGGATGTAGATAACAGTGATATGTCTCAGTCAGGCAGCATTACAGACATGGAGGTACGGTGTGATGATGATGATGATGTTGTACCCGCTGCTGCTTCCTTTCTTGATGTGTCAGATACAAGTGAAGCGGTTGATGATGATGTGTCGGTGGATGTCACGTGGGTGCCTGCTAGAAGAGAAGAAGAAGAGGGGGAACGTTCAGATGGGGAGACAGAGAGGAGGAGGAGGAGACGAGTTGGAAGCAGGGGGAGGTCATCTCAAGGAGCTAGTGGCACAGTCAGACAGCATGCATCAGCACCCGGGGTCAGCCAGACAGCACGCCGACGACCATCAACGCATGCTGTTGCCACCACCAGAATGCCGTCATCGCAGAGCTCAGCAGTGTGGCATTTTTTTGTGTGTCTGCCTCTGACAACAGCGATGCCATTTGCAACCTGTGCCAAAAGAAACTGAGTCGTGGGAAGTCCAACACCCACCTAGGTACAACTGCTTTGCGAAGGCACATGGTCTCCCATCACAAACGCCGATGGGAAGAACACATGAGTAGAAGCAGCACACAAACTCAAAGCCGCCATCCTCCTTCTGCTCCAGCATCTTCAGCCACGTCAACCACTGCTGTCCTCCTTGCCCCCTCTCAACCATCCTCCACTGAGTCTCTCTTACGTAGCAGTTCCTGGTCATCTGCCCACAGTCAGGTGTATGTCAAGGACATGTTTGAGCGTAAGAAGCCAATTTCTCAAAGTCATCCCCTTGCCCGGCGTTTACCATACAAGCTGGTGGAGTCTGATGCTTTCAAAAAATTTGTGTCTATTGGGACACCGCAGTGGAAGGTGCCTGGCAGAAATTTCTTTTCACAAAAGGCAATCCCAAACCTGTACTCTATTGTGCGAAAGGAAGTAATGGCATGTCTGGCACACAGCGTTGGGGCAAGGGTCCATATGACCACTGATAGCTGGTCTGCAAAGCATGGTCAAAGCAGGTATATCACCTACACTGCGCATTGGGTAAACCTGCTGACTTCTGACAAGCATGGAATGTGTGGCTCTGCAGAAGAGTTGGTGACACCGCCATGACTTGCAGGCAGGCCTGCTGCTACCTTCTCTACTCCTCCTACTCCATCCTCTTCCATAACCTCTTCCTCGGCTGAGTCCTCTTCTGCGTCTTGCTCCACATCAATGGCACCCCCCAGCTCCCCAGGTACTATTCAACATCCCGGATACGGCAGTGTCACGCCGTCTTGGGGTTGACTTGCCTGAAAGCGGAGAGTCACACCGCACCAGCACTCCTGATCGCCCTGAACGCACAGGTGGATCAGTGGCTGACTCTGCACCAACTGGAGATTGGCAAGGTTGTTTCTGACAATGGAAGTAATTTGGTGGCAGCATTGAAATTGGGCAAGTTGAAACATGTGCCGTGCATGGCACATGTGTGTAATCTGATTGTATAATGCTTTGTGCATAAGTACCTAGGCTTACAGGACGTCCTGAAGCAGGCCAGGAAGGTGTGTGGCCATTTCAGGCATTCCTACACGGCCATGGCGCACTTGTCCGATATCCAGCGTCGAAACAACCTGCCAGTGAGGCGCTTGATTTGCGACAGCCCGTCACGGTGGAATTCAACACTCCTAATGTTCGACCACCTGCTCCAACAAGAAAAAGCTGTTAATGAGTATTTGTATGACCGGGGTGCTAGGACAGCCTCTGGGGAGCTGGGGATTTTTTTGCCAAATTACTGGACGCTCATGCGCAATGCCTGTAGGCTCATGCGTTCTTTTGAGGAGGTGACAAACCTTGTCAGTCGCACCGAAGGCACCATCAGCGACATCATACCATTTGTTTTCTTCCTGGAGCGTGCCCTGCAAAGAGTGCTGGATCAGGCCGTAGATAAGCGTGAAGAGGAAGAAAAAGAGTTGTGGTGTCCATCACCACCAGAAACAGCCTTATCAGAATCGCTTGCTGCAGGAAGAGGATTGTGAGGAAGAGGAGTCAGAGGAGGAATGTGGCTTTGAGGAGGAGGAAGACCAAGCACAACAGGCATCCCAGGGTGCTCATTGTTGTCACCTCTCTGGTACCCGTGGTGTTGTATGTGGCTGGGGGGGAAGAAGATGCCCTCAGTGACATCAGTGAGGACGAGGAACGGGACATGATTAGCTCGGCATCCAACCTTGTGCAAATGGGGTCTTTCATGCTGTCATGCCTGTTGAAGGACCCTCGTATAAAAAAGCTGATGGAGAACGACCTGTACTGGGTGTCCACGCTACTAGACCCCCGGTATAAGCATAAAGTGCCTGAAATGTTACCAAATTCCTGCAAGTCGGAAAGGATGGAGCATTTTAAAAATAAATTAAAAACTATGCTTTACACAGCGTAAAAGGGTGATGTCACAGCACAACGGGAATCTAACAGGGGAAGAGATGAAAGTAATCCTCCTCCTCCCATGACCACGGCGGCAAGGACAGGATGCTTTCCTGACGTATTGTTGATGGAGGACATGCAGACCTTTTTTTGGCATCGCCAGAGCCTTTCGAGATCCAGCCTCAGAGAAAGACTCAACCGACAGGTAGCAGACTACCTAGCATTAACTGCGGATCTCGACACTCTGAGGAGCGATGGACCCCTTGACTACTGGGTGTGCAGGCTTGACCTGTGGCCTGAGCTATCCCAATTTGCAATTGAACTTCTGGCCTGCCCCGCTTCAAGTGTCCTGTCCGAAAGGTCCTTCAGTGCAGCAGGAGGTTTTGTCACTGAGAAGAGAAGTCGCCTAGGTCAAAAAAGTCTCGACTATCTCACCTTTATTAAAATGAATAAGGGATGGATCCCGAAGGGACTGACATTGGGCGATACATTTGAGTAAAAAAGGCCTGATGATGAGATGAGCTGCCTAGGGCTACAAATGGTACACACGCTGGCTTTTTTTTTCTTATAATGCAGGATGACTTGCGTGACTTATCCGCCAACAACTAGTGTTCAAGCCGCAAGGTTTTAGGGCATTTTCGAACTGTTTTACAAACATCAATTTTTCTGGCCGCTGCTACAGCAACAATACCGAATTTTTAAGGCATTTGTACATGCCTAATTTTTCTGGCCTCTGCTGCTGCACTGTGGCTACAAAACTCAAAGCAAAAAAAAGGGCACATAACAGTGATTAAACTGTTAAGAATAGTACTAATTAACACACCACTCATATCTGGTGGCACAGTACATTGCACGCGCAGTGCCCCAAATTTGAAGTAGGAGGACCGACCAAGCATCTTTTTCCATCTCTTGGTTCGAAAAATTATCTCCGGGTTCCATCTATGCCATACCTGTATTGTGCAAAAGGATGGCATATGACGTGTTTAATGCTGTTGTGCCTGTTGAGGGTCGTGGCCCATCGTATAAAAAGGCTGAAGGAGAACGACCTGTACTGGGTGTCCAAGCACATTTTTTGTTCAATATTCCCGGTTCCTTTAAATTTTCTCCAGGTTCCTCAAATCAATGCCATACCTGTACTCGATTGTGCAAAAGGGTGGCATATGTGGTGTTTCATGCTGTTGTGCCTGTTGAGGGTTGTGACCCATCGTATAAAAAGGCTGAAGGAGAACGACCTGTACTGGGTGTCCAAGCACATTTTTTGTTCAATATTCCCGGTTCCTCTAAATTATCTCTGGGTTCCTCAAATCAATGCCATACCTGTACTCGATTGTGCAAAAGGGTGGCATATGTGGTGTTTCATGCTGTTGTGCCTGTTGAGGGTTGTGGCCCATCGTATAAAAAGGCTGAAGGAGAACGACCTGTACTGGGTGTCCAAGCACGTTTTTTGATCAATATTCCAGGTTCCTCTAAATTATCTCCGGGTTCCTCAAATCAATGCCATATCTGTAATCTATTGTGCAAAAGGATGGCATATGTGGTGTTTCCTGCTGTTTCTGTTGAGGGTCCGGGACCCTTTTCTAAAAAGGGTGAAGGAGAACAAAATGTACTGGTTGTCCAAGCATCTTTTTCCATCTCCCGGTTCATAAAAATTATCTCTGGGTTTCTAAAATCAATGCCATACCTGTAATCTATTGTTCAAAAGGATGGCATATGTGCTCTTTCCTGCAGTTGTTTCTGTTGAGGGTCCTGGACCCTCTTATAAAAAGGCTGAAGGAGAACGACGTGTACTGGGTGTCCAATCATTTTTTTTGTTCAATTTCCCGGTTCCTAAAAATTATCTCCGGCTTTCTAAAATCAATGCCATAACTGTACTCTACTGTGCAAAAGGAAGGCATATGTGGTGTTTCATGCTGTTGTGGCTGTTGAGGGTCGTGGGCCATCGTATAAAACGGCTGAAGGAGAACGACCTGAACTGCCTTGCTGCTCCTTTTAGGCAGGCCAGCTCTTTGCATACATGCCCACAGACTCTGTAACAGATGCCTCTTTTAGGGAGAGGTGCAGCCATAATGCAGGGTCAGAACCTCTGTCTGCAACTGGTATACTTGATTGTGCAAAAGGAAATAACCTTACCATGGTTCCCTGACCGCACGTCTTGTTGTTATATTTTGGTGAGGGTAATCATGCAGGCCATATAGACCTCCCCCGATAGGGGGAGTAACAGGGATGAAAGTGCTAAGAATAGTACAACTTAACACAACCTAGTTAACATTAACAGTGGTTCCCAGACCGCATGTCTTGTTGTTATATTTTGTCAGGATAGTCAGGCAGGCCATATAGACCTCCCTTGATAGGGGGAGTAACAGGGATTAAAGTTCTAAGAATAGTACTACTTAACACAATCTAGTTACCATGGGTCCCACACTGCATTTTTTGTTGTTATACATTGTAAGGGTAATCATGCAGGCAATATAGACCTCCCACCATTAGGGGTTGTAACAGGTATTAAACTAATAAGAACAGTACTACCGAAATAAACCTACTTAACATGGTTTCAAGAGCCCAGGTTTTATTGTTGTACTTTGTTAGGCTAATCATGATGGCCATGTAGACCTCCCCCGAGAGGTGGCAGTAACAGGGATGAAAGTGCTAAGAATTGTACTACTTTACACAACCGAGTTAGCCATGGGTCCAAGTCCAAGACCGCATGTCTTGTTGTTTTATTTGGTGCGGCTAATCATGCAGGCCATATAGACCTCCCACCATTTGGAGTTGTAACAGGTATTAAACTAATAAGAACAGTACTACCGAAATAAACCTACTAAACATGGTTTCAAGAGCCCAGGTTTTATTGCTGTACTTTGTTAGGCTAATCATGATGGCCATGTAGACCTCCGCCGAGAGGTGGGAGTAACAGGGATGAAAGTGCTAAGAATAGTACTACTTTACACAACCTAGTTAGCCATAGGTCCCAGTCCAAGACCGCATGTCTTGTTGTTTTATTTGGTCCGGCTAATCATGCAGGCCATATAGACCTCCCACCATTAGGGGTTGTAACAGGTATTAAACTAATAAGAACAGTACTACTTAACACAACCTAGTTACCATGGGTCCCAGACCGCATGTTTTGTTGTTATACTTTGTCAGGATAATCAGGCAGGCCATATAGACCTCCCCCGATAGGTGGAGTAACAGGGATGAAAGTGCTAAGAATAGTACTACTTTACACAACTGAGTTAGCCATGGGTCCCAGTCCAAGACCGCATGTCTCGTTGTTTTATTTGATGCGGCTAATCATGCAGGCCATATAGACCTCCCACCATTAGGGGTTGTAACAGGTATTAAACTAATAAGAACAGTACTACTTAACACAACCTAGTTACCATGGGTCCCAGACCGCATGTTTTGTTGTTATACTTTGTCAGGATAATCAGGCAGGCCATATAGACCTCCCCCGATAGGTGGAGTAACAGGGATGAAAGTGCTAAGAATAGTACTACTTTACACAACTGAGTTAGCCATGGGTCCCAGTCCAAGACCGCATGTCTTGTTGTTTTATTTGATGCGGCTAATCATGCAGGCCATATAGACCTCCCACCATTAGGGGTTGTAACAGGTATTAAACTAATAAGAACAGTACTACTTAACACAACCTAGTTACCATGGGTCCCAAGACCGCATGTTTAATTATTATACTTTGTCAGGGTAATTATATATCTAACAAATCTTCTATCGATTCTATCTAACTATCAATCTATGTATATCTATCTATCCTATCTATCTATCTATCTATCTATCTATCTATCTAGTGTCCGGACTGTTTTGAGACAGCCACTTGTGTTTTTGACAAATTTGAAGTAGGAGGACAGACCAATCACAGGGATTAAACTGCTAAGAATAGTACTACTAAAGAAAACCTAGTTATACCAGTACCACCATGGGTCCCAGACTGCATGTCTGGTTGTCTGGTTGTTATACTTTGTCAGGGTAATCATGCAGGCCATATAGACCTCCCCTGATAGGGGGAGTTACATGGATGAAAATGCTAAGAATAGTACTACTTCACAACCTAATTACCATGGGTCCCAGACAACATGTTTTGTTGTTATACTTTGTCAGGGTAATCATGCAGGCCATATAGACCTCCCTTGATAGGGGGAGTAACAGGGATTAAAGTGCTAAAAATAGTACAACTTAACACAACCTAGTTAACATTAACAGTGGTTCCCAGACCGCATGTCTTGTTGTTATATTTTGTCAGGGTAATCATGCAGGCCATATAGACCTCCCCCGATAGGGGGAGTTACAGGGATTAAGGTGCTAAGGGGGAGTAACAGGGATTAAAGTGCTAAGAATAGTACAACTTAACACAACCTAGTTAACATTAACAGTGGTTCCCAGACCGCATGTCTTGTTATATTTTGTCAGGATAGTCAGGCAGGCCATATAGACCTCCCTTGATAGGGGGAGTAACAGGGATTAAAGTTCTAAGAATAGTACTACTTAACACAACCTAGTTACCATGGCTCCCAGACCGCATGTTTTGTTATTATACTTTGTCAGGGTAATCATGCAGGCCATATAGACCTCCCCCGATAGGGGGAGTTACAGGGATTAAGGTGCTAAGGGGGAGTAACAGGGATTAAAGTGCTAAGAATAGTACAACTTAACACAACCTAGTTAACATTAACAGTGGTTCCCAGACCGCATGTCTTGTTGTTATATTTTGTCAGGATAGTCAGGCAGGCCATATAGACCTCCCTTGATAGGGGGAGTAACAGGGATTAAAGTTCTAAGAATAGTACTACTTAACACAATCTAGTTACCATGGGTCCCACACTGCATTTTTTGTTGTTATACTTTGTAAAGGTAATCATGCAGGCCATATAGACCTCCCCCGATAGGGGGAGTAACAGGGATTAAAGTGCTAAGAATAGTACTACTTAACACAACCTAGTTACCATGGGTCCCAGACCGCATGTTTAATTATTATACTTTGTCAGGGTAATTATATATCTAACAAATCTATCTATTTATCTTCTATCGATTCTATCTAACTATCAATCTATGTATATCTATCTATCAAATCTATCTCGTGTCCGGACTGTTTTGAGACAGCCACTTGTGTTTTTGACAAATTTGAAGTAGGACGACAGACCAATTATCTTCTTCCATCTCCCTGTTCCAAAAATGCAGGCCATATAGACCTCCCCCGATAGGGGGAGTAACAGGTAGTAGTAAACTGCTAAGAATAGTACTACTTAACACACCACGGGTCCCAGACAGCATTTCTTATTGTTATACTCTGTCAGGGAAATTATATATCTTTCAAATCTATCTATTTATCTATCAAATCTATCTAACTATCAATCGTATCTATCAAATGTATATTTCATCTTTTGATCGATGTAATTCGTATCTATCAAATGTATATTTCATCTTTTGATCGATGTAATTCGTATCTATCAAATGTATATTGCATCTTTTGATCGATAACATTCGTATCTATCAAATGTATATTGCATCTTTTGATCAATGTAATTCGTATCTATCAAATGTATATTGCATCTTTTGATCGATAACATTCGTATCTATCAAATGTATATTGCATCTTTTGATCGATAACATTTGTATCTATCAAATGTATATTGCATCTTTTGATCGATAACATTCGTATCTATCAAATGTATATTGCATCTTTTGATCAATGTAATTCGTATCTATCAAATGTATATTGCATCTTTTGATCAATGTAATTCGTATCTATCAAATGTATATTGCATCTTTTGATCGATAACATTCGTATCTATCAAATGTATATTGCATCTTTTGATCAATAACATTCGTATCTATCAAATGGATATTGCATCTATTGATCTATGTAATTCGTATCTCTCAAATGTATATTGCATCTATTGATCTATGTAATTTGTATCGATCATATGTATATTGCATCTATTGAGCTATGTAATCTATGTATATATCAAATCTATCAATCTCGTGGTTGTTCAAATGGACTGTTTACGGTTATTTGCGGTGCGTTACACTTGGAGTTTGGTCTGTCACTGTGAAGCGGGCGTAACCCTTACACTACCTGACCGATACGACATCATAACTGATGTTTTAAAGCACGTTATTGCAAACAATTTATTAATGTTAGGTGATTTAGGCCCTTTATGGGTTAAAAGCAGACTCTGCATCAACTATGTAATTTTCCATGGGAGTTTTGACATGGATCCCCCTCCAACATGCCACAGTCCAGGTGTTAGTACCCTTGAAACAACTTTTCCATCACTATTGTGGCCAGAAAGAGTCCTTGTGGGTTTTAAAGTTCGCCTGCCTATTGAAGTCAATGCATGGCGGTTCACGAACAATAGCGGAAGTTCGAATCCGCCGTTCGCGAACCGAAATTTTTAAGTTTGCAACATCACTAATGATAAATGACTTTTTCACTTAGAAGACAACAGAACACCCAGAGCCTCATATCAATCCTCCCCCTGTTTCCTCTGGTATACGTTCACATTTTCACGAGTTCAAAAATGCCTGTATGTTATTATTTACAATGAAACCAAAAACATATCATACTGATAGAATCAGAGTTTGCACAGTCATATCTTTCCTAAACGGCGAACCCAGATCATGGGCAGATAGGTTTAATGAAACCTCTGATCCCATCCTAGAGTCAGTAGAAGATTTCTTTAAGGCTATGTCTGTTCTGTACGAAGACAGTAACACACAAATCACTGCCGAGAATAATCTAAGGACTCTGAGGCAAGGGAAAAGGCCGGTGGAAGATTATGTGGCTGAATTTCAATTATGGGCCACTGATTCCCAATGGAATACTGTAAATTTACGTAATCAATTCAGATTAGGACTCTCAGAACATCTGAAAGACAAATTATCTTGCATTGATTTTCCAGAATCCCTGGACTCCCTCATAAAGATATGTATTCAAATGGACCGTAGATATAGAGAAAGACGGTCGGAAAAACAACATATAGATCCCTACCCTAAGAAGTATACACCTATTCACCAAGAGAGAAGTAACATTCCGCCAGTTCCTATGGAGATAGGGACTATTAAAGGCCCACTCTCTCAAGAGGAAAACTCAAGAATAAGGCTTGCAAATTTATGCATGTACTGCGGACAAAAGGAACATACCGTGTCTACGTGTCCTATTCTAATTCGTCAGAAACGGGGTAAGATTTTAGTAGTTAATCCTAAAACAGATCTAAATTTTAACACCTGTTTAACACTTCCATTGTCTTTGCAGTGGGATCAGCATCTTCTCAAGAACGAGGCTATGATTGATTCTGGCACCTATGGAATGTTCATTGATAAAAAGCTTGTTACTGTAAATAAAATTCCCTGTGTGCTTAAGCAAAACCCAGTATTTGTGAAAGTCATTGATGTTTCCACTTACTTAAAAGGGCCAATAACGCACCATACCATACCCTTGTTAGTTACAACTGATAAAGGACCTAAGGAATATATCACTTTTGACATAATCCCTAGTTCCTTACATCCCATCATTTTAGGATTTCCATGGTTACACAAACATAATCCTGTCATAGATTGGTGTAAGAAAACATGCATGTTTAACTCATCTTATTGCACCTCCACATGCTATCCTTATGTAGAGATAAAACATGCTCATACAGAGATACCCTCAGAATATTCTGAATTTTCGGATGTATTTAATCTCAAGGAAGCAGAAAATCTGCCTCCTCACCGTCCCTACGACTGTCCCATAGATACCAAACCGGGTACTACTATTCCATTTGGTCGAATATTTCCTTTGTCTCAGAAGGAATTAAAACATCTTAGAGAATATCTCGATGATAACTTAAGAAAGGGATTTATTTCCACCTTGACCTCCCCTGCTGCCGCGGGGATATTTTTTGTAACTAACAAAGATGGGTCACTTCGCCCCATCATAGACTATAGGGGTCTAAATGCCATTACAATAAAGAACAGGTATCCACTTCCCCTTATCCCTGAATTACTTGAGAGATTGACAGATGCCACTATCTTCACCAAGTTAGACCTGAAGGGGGCCTATAATCTCATTAGAATGCGAAAAGGGGATGAATGGAAAACTGCATTTAGGACCCGGTACGGCTTATTCCAGTATAACGTCATGCCGTTTGGCTTAACCAACGCACCTGCCACTTTTCAGTTTTTTATAAATGAAATATTTAAAAAGATTTAATGGATGTGTGCGTAGTTATATATCTAGATGATATATTAATATTTTCTAAGAATGTTTCTGATCATATTAAGCACGTAAGATGGGTCTTAACAAGATTAAGAGAGCATCATTTATATGCCAAAGCAGAGAAATGTGAATTTCACGTAAAGACAATTAAGTTCCTTGGTTACATCATCACCCCAAACGGAATCCACATGGATCCCGATAAGGTTGAAGCTGTATTTTTTTTTTAAAGCTTTATTAACAACCCGTACTGAAATCAACCAGAAAAAAAACAAGATTAGAATTAACGACCTTTACACACCACACAGGGTGCTCAAAAAATAAATGACATAACTGCAAGTCTTGGCACATAATACCATACCTTTACATACTTAAAAAATAAAATCTCCTTTGTCAAGACTATACTGGTCTTAATATCTCTATGACTCAGTACTTGGGCTTTTTTTTGTTCAAGCAAGCCCCGGCAGGCCAAAAAAAAAACCGGAAAAAAAAACGCCTCAAAACAGGGAGGAAAAAAAAAAAAAAGAAAAAAAAAGAAAAAAAAAAAAAAAAAAAGGGACCCCAAAAGATTCCCCCTCCGTGCCCTTCCTCTCTACTCCATGAAAGCACTTAGCCTCAGTTGGGCAATTCGCCTCTAAGACAGGCTTCTAATACAAAAATAGAGTTTCGAAAAGGAAATATATATTGTTTCTGTATTCCAATAGGTAAACTTTGTAGAAAATTAATCCATTTATTGAAAAATCTTAACTTCTTGCTCAGAGTCGATAGATGTATCATATTGTTCAATGGTTAATTTTGAATGCATCTTATTTATGAATTGCGAAAAGCTTGGAGATCTCTTAGATTTCCAAGAAGAAAAGATAGAGTTCCTGGCACATAATATTGTAAAGTTTATAAACACTGTGTTCAGGTTAGGCACCAAGGGCATCTTAAAGTATAACAAGATGATGTCATCTATCTTAAGGTGCAACTGTTGTCTAAGTATTTTTGACAACCAGAATGATATTTTGGCCCAAAAAGACACGACCTTTGGGCAGCTCCAAATACAGTGACTTAAATTTGCATTTGGCAAATTACACCTCCAGGCATAACTTTTATTTTTATTCCAAAGGCTTAATGCGTGGGGCGTTACATACGTACGATTAATCAATTTTAGTTGCGATTCTCTCCAGGCTAGAAGCGAGGTAGCTTGCCATGCCCTCGAGAGACTTTTACTTATCGCCTCATTATTGATCCCTGGTATATCAGTTGCCCATTTATGTGTCAGTAGAGTAAGATGATTCTCCCCCTCTTTTTGCAATAATATCTTGTACCAGTAGGAGATGGAGTGCCTACCAGCGTGAAAAAGGGCAATCCCTTGAAGCTGTATTACATTGGCCAACTCCCACTACATTAAAATCTCTTCAGAGATTCTTAGGTTTTTCAAATTTTTATAGAAAATTCATACACAGATTTTCTACCATAGTACAACCATTAACTAAACTTACGGGGAAACAAAAGTTCATTTGGACTGAGGCTGCTCAGGACGCATTTGATCTTCTAAAGAAAGCCTTTTCAATTGCTCCAATTTTGCAACTACCAAATCCAGATTCTCAATACACACTAGAAGTGGATGCTTCAAATATAGGTCTTGGAGCTATTCTATCCCAACGACGCAAAGGATCTCTCGAACGTCATCCTGTTGCCTATTATTCACGACTACTCACTACAGCTGAAATAAACTACTCGGTTGGTGACCTGGAACTTCTAGCCATAAAGAGTGCCCTTGATCATTGGAGACACTTGTTAGAAAAAACAGAGGAACCTTTTCAAGTATTAACTGACCATAAGAATCTGCAATATCTGAAAAGAAACAAGACACTTTCATCAAGACAAGTACGTTGGTCACTTTTCTTTGATCGTTTCAATTTCCAGCTAACCTACAGACCAGGATCAAAGAACGTCCAGGCAGATGCTCTCTCATCATGACTCTGAAAAAGCTAAAGCAATCATTCCTGCACACAAAATACTAGCTACAGCAACTAATTTCTTATCAGATGTAAAAGCAGCTCAAGAAAAGGACTCTAATATACCCCTCTCATGTGCCAAGGATAACATTTCTGGACTGTTCCTCCACAATCTTATCTTTGTACCATCTACTTTGCGCAGAGAACTTCAACATCACCATGATTCTCCCTTGTCTGGACATCCAGGTATAACTAGAACTCATGAACTACTAACCAGACAATTCTGGTGGCCTGGCTTGAAACAGGATATTATTGGATATATACAAAATTGTCATGTTTGTGCAAGAAACAAAAAGGTTCATCACAAACCTTTTGGTTTACTGAACCCTCTACCTGATGTTCGATGGACGATGATAGGGATGGACTTTATTGGGGACTTACCTAACTCTAATAACTACACAGCCATATTGGTTGTGGTGGATCATCTAACTCATTTAGCTCATTTCATCTCTCTAAAAAAAATTCCCAATGCCATAACAGCCAATGTTTTCTTCTCAGAGATTGTGAGATTACATGGACTACCCACATCGATAGTAACTGACCGGGGACCACAGTTTACCTCAAGATTTTGGAAAGAACTCCGTCACTTACTGAAAATATCATCAAGGCTAACAACAGCTTTCCATATGCATTCCAATGGTTTAACAGAGCGTGTGAACCAGACCTTGGAGCAGTACCTAAGATGCTATGTCACTCATACACAAGAAGACTGGGCAGACTGGTTACCCATGCCGGATTTTTCATATAACTACTCCTTCAACTCAACAACAAAAATGTCACCCTTCTTTGCCTCGTATGGGTTCCATCCCTTAACTCCACCCAAGACATCTACTTCATCCTCATTTCCACATGTTGTGGATTACATCACCAACATCAATACCTCCATGACTTTACTTAGGAAGCACCTCGATGAAGCCAAACAGAAACAAAAACGATACTTTGATACAAAACATGAATCACCTCCTAACTATAAATTAGGAGATCTGGTCTGGCTCTCAACAAAGAATCTTAAACTCAAGGTACCTGCGAAAAATTAGCCAATCAGTTCATTGGACCATTTAAGATAACAAAGCTCATTAATACCAATGCTATCAAATTAGATCTTCCCTCCACACTAAGAATCCATCCAACTTTCCATGTCTCCCTACTAAAGCCTTATTTGGGAACCTTGGATCCAACTTCACAGGGTGATAAACTCTCAGTTGTCGACGAACAAGTTGAATACGAAGTGGAGTCCATCCTTGACTCACGACACCATGGCAGAAAGTTGGAATATTTGGTTCACTGGACAGGATACGGTGCAGAGGAAGATTCATGGATTCCTCTGAAGGATATTCATGCCCCCCAGTTGCTTACTGAATTTCATAAGAAATTTCCCTCCAAACCGGCTCCGAGTACCCGGGTACACCCCTTCCTGAAAGGGGGGGATCTGTCAGGATACTGTCTCTTTAAGAACACATACATCCTGCTCATTGTCTCACTCTCCTTTAAAAGTGTAATGAGAACAACTGTAGTTGCTTGATTATTGATTCAGACTGCTGAATTACCCCAAGCCAAGCAGACATATCTGAAGATTGCATACTTAAAGTTTGTCCTCCTAACTTGTTTTCACCTTGCCTCGCTGATCTGCCTATTGGGACTTAACCTTTCACTAAGGATCGTATACTTTAAACTTTACTTTCACTCCATATAGCAGGTTCGGAAAAGCTATATTTATCTCAGGCTCGTTCCGCTGCTGTCTCACCATAGGCTACGCTGTTCCTGTGACGTCATCGTCAGCTGTTCCAGTTAAGCGTAAGCATCTCCATCAGACGCAGCCGGAACTCTGTCACACTACGGATCATCATCGCAGCTGCTCACTCCACTACTGACAAGGCGCATATGAATACCGGCTCACCACGGAGCAACGCTAACCAGGTTTTGCAAGTATAAGTGTCACTTTATACGAACTTATCTTACCATTATCAGAAACGCTTATTTAATCAGAGCTTGGCATTTATCTTGAAGCGGATAGGATTTTAACTACTAATCTGCATTTCTTGTTCTAACGTGCATTGCAAATTTAGGCACTATTAACACCTAAGCAACTATCTCTTGCTTCACTACCAAAATAATCTACATGTTGTTGAACTCTGACACTCTGCAGTAAACCAAGTTGAGCTTATTAATTTGTTTCTACTTGTGATACTTCCCTTAACATTTTCATACAACAGTTGTTTGCAGTTTGGTATTCCTTCCACTTATTGCAAATAACACCTATGAGAAACGCTTAAATATCTGAACATCCTCACATAAAAATGATATGTGCTGGAATTCCTTCTATAAGCAACATATCTCTTTTCTGAGCTAAGTAGCTAAAAATTACTCTAGTTTGTTCAGCTTATGATACAATGTCAGAAACATAATCTTCTTACTAACTAAAAAGGGACAGACATTAAAAGAACTGGTAAAAATAGAAAGAAATTTTGGAATTCATAAAGAATGCGAAGAAAAAAAACTTGATTCGAACAGCAATAAAGGCTTTCCAAACCTTTAAAGGACCAGTAAATACAGAAGATTTGCATAATAAACATACAATTAAAAAAAGACAATGCAATAGCACTTAGTCTGAAGTTTAAATGAGTAGTAGATTTTTTTTTCTGACAGATTTCAGTTATGTCTATGTCCACTCCCCCTTTATCATGTGACAGCCATCAGCCAATCACAAATGCTTATACGTATATGCTGTGAATTCTTGCACATGCTCAGTAGGAGCTGGTGACTCAAAAAGTGTAAATATAAAAAGACTGTGCACATTTTGTTAATGGAAGTAAATTGGAAAGTTGTTTAAAATTGCTGCTCTATCTGAAACCTTAAAGTTTAATTTTGATTTGAGTGTCCCTTTAACCCTTTGGCTGCTAAGCCATTTCCCACCTGGGTGCTAAGCTGGATTTGAGCTTTTTTACTTTTTATAAATACTTATTTTTTACTTTTATACTTTTTTTTCCAGATCCCAACAGTGGGTCCTGCGGGTCTGTAGCTGCTTAGATGTCTGAGATACAGGCTTCTAAGCAGCATGCCGCCATCTCCCTATATTGTCCATTGTTAATTTTAATTAAAGTTGCACAGTGATGTCATCACGTCATTGCGCATGACATCACAGCACGAATCATGAAGCCCTAGCATTGCCTCTCACTATTCAGGCCAGATCGCCGGGGTGGGAGTAGGTGGGAGCCCCCAGATTGCCCTAAAGTTGGATGACTGCTGGCAACGGCTCTGAGTCGTCATCAGCACCTGACTGGGACAATTTGCGACGGCTCCGAGTCATCGTTAGCACTCAAGGGTTAAATAACAATTCCCCTATTCACAGACTTACAAGCCTATATAAGAAACTCAATAACTGAACAAATAGTTCAAAGGATACCTGAGATTCTATCTCCATGCCATCAAGCCAATATATTATAACTAAATTCCAGATAAAAAGAAAGACCCTAAAAAATAGGTTGATGCAAAAGAAGCAGCCAAAGAGAGAAACTGGATAACATAACCGGATCTGCATACCAAATACTGCAGGAACAAGCTGGAGCAAACTACAATCATCTAAACTCTTCCGGCCAAAACCTGACAATCACCCTGGAATATAGGCTAGCCAGAATGACCAATCAACTTTTAGAGTATCCACAAACACAGTTCAAAGATCCCTGGATCTAACACAGTACCTGGGGAAACAGATTCAAACAGATTCAAATGGGAAGCCATCAGAAATATCTCTGGGTGACCCCAAAGATCTATTATCTAATAAAACATAACTAGATAAAGAGACACTCTTCTAAAGTGAAAAGCGAAAAATGCAAGACTGAGAAACAAATACTTTCCAATCATACTGTCCTGGAACATGAACAGCAGAAATCAGAGAGCAATAGGCTTCTGCCCAGGAAATAAATAGAGATACTATCCTCATAACTAGGAAACTAAGTTCCCCCCTAAATTGATTGACATAAGCTACAGAAGTAACAGTCTAATCTGAAACAGAAAACAAAATCCCTTTCAATAGAGACCAACTCTGAAGGGCCCTGAATATTGCATGGAGATTTAAAACATCAACAGGTAACCTCGACTCCTGAGGAATCCAAACTCCTTATGCCATCTGAGAACCCCAATAGGCCCCTCATCCTAAAAAAAACTTGCACCTGTAGAGATTAGACAAAAGAAGCATCCTGCATAGCGCTAATAGCTCATTTACAAAGATAGAAACAGGCTTGTTCTGGGATGGAAATGAGACCTCAGAGACAACTGAAAAAGGTCCCTGTATCATTGGAAAAAGCTACAAAGCTGAGAAGGATTTATATGGAAACAAAAAAAATGGAATAGCAACCAAGGCCAAAAACATGAGACCTGACACCTCCAAGCAAAGAACAACTGAAGAAAAAAACTAAAAGGTTCTAACAGGCAAACCCCAGCTTTAACCATCATTGCAAAAGAAAGTCTCAGAGAAACCCCCAGAAAAGCAAACTTTATCTGAGGAACCAGTAAAATGTTTGGAAAAAATGACTTTCCAACTTTGTTGTTGAAGAAGCAATATCAGTCTGCAGGAGAGAAATACTGCCAAATGAAAAAATGGAACCAATATATCATCCAGAACAGGAAACACTGCAATACCCTGAAAACTGATTACAGATAAGAGGGTGTCCAATACCTTAGGGAATATTCTGAGAGCTGTAGCCAAACCAAACGGAAGAGCAACAAACTGAAAAAGCTCAAACAAAAAAGCAACATTTCAGAAACCAACAATGTTCCTAGAAGTAAGAACATAAAGGTAAACAGACTTAAAATCTATTGAGGACATAAACTGACCTCACAGAAAAGTCTAAATAGTTTCCATTTTGAAAGCAGGAACTTGAGAACCTTGTTCAAAGTTTCTAGATCACAATACATTTGAAAGTTCCTTCCTTCTATTGGAACAATGAATAGGTTGGAGATACAATCTACAAAACCTTATATGGTTCCAAGGATCATAGATAAAAAAATCCCTTGGAAGGCCTTGATCTGAAACCTAATCAATATCCTTGAGACTATAATAAGAAATCAAGGAACCTGAAAAGACTAAAACCTTAAACTTCCTGAAAAAGGAGTAACCTACCCCCTACCAAAGCCTCTGGATAGAAGGCTGCACCTACATGTAAACTTGCATGCGGATAAGATCTTAAACTGCTTAGGCCTGTTCCAATTCAACTAATGGGCACTGACCCCGTCAGCGTTCCCAGAGCAAATACATTGGTCAGGTATCTAGCTTTATAGCCTTGCAAGCAGTAGGTATATTGATCAAATCCAGTAAAAGACACTGAAACATTCTATTTCCAGAGGGAACCAGAATAACGAATACTAGGCAGACAGAAGGTTTGAGCCCTGTTCTGATGAAAGGGACAAAACACAAATCTGAGCTTAAAATATACCATTGGATTACTAGGCCTGCGGAAGAATAGCTCCTTAACCCCTGACACTGTAGAAATAATGGAAATTCAAACCAGAACCAAATAAACTCTCTCTGTAAATAAAGAGATAAAAGTCTGGATTAGAAATCAGGTCAGCAGACTCTCATTATAATGCACTTCTAGAACAGCTAAAGGCATACTCTAGCATTAATGAGAGATGACAAAAGAAAGTTTTTGCACATCTAAACAAAATATGAGTTTTAAAAAAATCTCACTGGCAGAATCAAAAGAAAACTGCCCAGAAAGACAAAGATCAAGCAACAAATATCACTGGATTGGAAATTGAACTTGCTTGCAAATAAAGCAACAGGCAGAGTCCCTGTGATCCCTACAGCAAGGATTGTGACTAAATCCCCACTGGTGAAATGTGTCACTTCTAATACTCCAAATATATACCTTTGACAAACAGTGTACTCTGAGGGGAAATGGGCCTCACCTTGATCTGAGAACCCCTCTCACTGAAGAATCAAATGCCCATCTTCATTCTTCCACCACCTCCAGGAGAGGCAAAGACAATACTGAAGTACTGGTGAGGTGGGAGAGGTTAGAGAGCTCTTGGGGTTTGGGTATCTTTGCCTTCTAGTGGTAGGGAAGAGTAATTCCCAGGAGTAATGGATCATGGACTCTCACCACCTGTATGAAAGAAATATGTACTTACCCATAGGCACCCAACTACTGGACATCTCCTAATCAGGATCCAGTAGCCAGCCAAACCAGTGCTGAAACTGAAGAGGATATGGAATAGAATTATACCAATAACCCAAAGGAGGAGGCTAAGGACAAGTCGCTGTGGAAGGCTTGTGACTAACTCCCATAGGGTAGTAATTGTGCCACTACCCCATATACTCCCAATACATCCCTCCATCTAACAGATGCTTTCTGAGGGGAAATGGGCCTCAGACCAGTCTGAGAACCTCTCTCACAGAAGAACATCAGAAGCATCTTCATTCTTGACCTTCATCCAGCAGAGGCAAAAACAAGATTACCAATAAGGTGGGAGGGGTTATATAGAGCTCTCAGGTTAGGGAATATTAAGAATGAAAGGATGGTAGATTCATGGGGGTAGATTTATCATAGTGTGAGTGGACATGATACGATGTAGCGTATCATGTCCGCCACACATTGATAAACGCCGGCAGCATACGCTGTCAGCATTTATCATTGCACCAGCAGTTCTTGTGAACTGCTGGTGCAATGCCGACCCCTGCAGATTCATGGCCAATCGGCCGCTAGCAGGGGGTGCCAATCAACCCGATCGCATTCAATCAGGTTGATTTCTGTCCGCGGCCTGAGAGCAGGCAGACAAGTTATGGAGCAGCGGTCATAACTTCCGTTTCCGGAGAGCCTGAAGGCTCGTGCAGAAACAGGGGCATCGAGCTTGATAATTCGGCCCCATGGAATAAACTTCCAATGGAGGTGTTAAATACAGAGACTGTAAAGGAATTAAAAAAATGCCTGGGACATGTATAAGGCTATCCTTAAATAACAGTAACATGTAATATGGTGGGACACGTATAAGGCTATCCTTAAATAACAGTAACATGTGATATGGTGGGACACGTACAAGGCTATCCTTAAATAACAGTAACATGTGATATGGTGGGACACGTACAAGGCTATCCTTAAATAACAGTAACATGTAATATGGTGGGACACGTACAAGGCTATCCTTAAATAACAGTAACATGTAATATGGTGGGACACGTACAAGGCTATCCTTAAATAACAGTAACATGTAATATGGTGGGACACGTATAAGGCTATCCTTAAATAACAGTAACATGTAATATGGTGGGACACGTACAAGGCTATCCTTAAATAACAGTAACATGTAATATGGTGGGACACGTACAAGGCTATCCTTAAATAACAGTAACATGCAATATGGTGGGACACGTACAAGGCTATCCTTAAATAACAGTAACATGTAATATGGTGGGACACGTACGAGGCTATCCTTAAATAACAGTAACATGTAATATGGTGGGACACGTATGAGGCTATCCTTAAATAACAGTAACATGTAATATGGTGGGACATGTATAAGGCTATCCTTAAATAACAGTAACATGTAATATGGTGGGACACATATAAGGCTATCCTTAAATAACAGCAACATGTAATATGGTGGGACACGTATAAGGCTATCCTTAAATAACTGTAACGTAGTAATATGGTGGGACATGTATAAGGCTATCCTTAAATAACAGTAACATGTAATATGGTGGGACACGTATAAGGCTATCCTTAAATAACAGTAACATGTAATATGGTGGGACACGTATAAGGCTATCCTTAAATAACAGTAACATGTAATATGGTGGGACACGTATAAGGCTATCCTTAAATAACAGTAACATGTAATATGGTGGGACACGTATAAGGCTATCCTTAAATAACAGTAACATGTAATATGGTGGGACACGTATAAGGCTTTTTTTATATGGAAACAAAAAAAATGGAATAGCAACCAAGGCCAAAAACATGAGACCTGACACCTCCAAGCAAAGAACAACTGAAGAAAAAAACTAAAAGGTTCTAACAGGCAAACCCCAGCTTTAACCATCATTGCAAAAGAAAGTCTCAGAGAAACCCCCAGAAAAGCAAACTTTATCTGAGGAACCAGTAAAATGTTTGGAAAAAATGACTTTGTTGTTGAAGAAGCAATATCAGTCTGCAGGAGAGAAATACTGCCAAATGAAAAAATGGAACCAAGATATCATCCAGAACAGGAAACACTGCAATACCCTGAAAACTGATTACAGATAAGAGGGTGTCCAATACCTTAGGGAATATTCTGAGAGCTGTAGCCAAACCAAACGGAAGAGCAACAAACTGAAAAAGCTCAAACAAAAAAGCAACATTTCAGAAACCAACAATGTTCCTAGAAGTAAGAACATAAAGGTAAACAGACTTAAAATCTATTGAGGACATAAACTGACCTCACAGAAAAGTCTAAATAGTTTCCATTTTGAAAGCAGGAACTTGAGAACCTTGTTCAAAGTTTCTAGATCACAATACATTTGAAAGTTCCTTCCTTCTATTGGAACAATGAATAGGTTGGAGATACAATCTACAAAACCTTATATGGTTCCAAGGATCATAGATAAAAAAATCCCTTGGAAGGCCTTGATCTGAAACCTAATCAATATCCTTGAGACTATAATAAGAAATCAAGGAACCTGAAAAGACTAAAACCTTAAACTTCCTGAAAAAGGAGTAACCTACCCCCTACCAAAGCCTCTGGATAGAAGGCTGCACCTACATGTAAACTTGCATGCGGATAAGATCTTAAACTGCTTAGGCTTGTTCCAATTCAACTAATGGGCACTGACCCCGTCAGCTTTCCCAGAGCAAATACATTGGTCAGGTATCTAGCTTTATAGCCTTGCAAGCAGTAGGTATATTGATCAAATCCAGTAAAAGACACTGAAACATTCTATTTCCAGAGGGAACCAGAATAACGAATACTAGGCAGACAGAAGGTTTGAGCCCTGTTCTGATGAAAGGGACAAAACACAAATCTGAGCTTAAAATATACCATTGGATTACTAGGCCTGCGGAAGAATAGCTCCTTAACCCCTGACACTGTAGAAATAATGGAAATTCAAACCAGAACCAAATAAACTCTCTCTGTAAATAAAGAGATAAAAGTCTGGATTAGAAATCAGGTCAGCAGACTCTCATTATAATGCACTTCTAGAACAGCTAAAGGCATACTCTAGCATTAATGAGAGATGACAAAAGAAAGCTTTTGCACATCTAAACAAAATAACAGTAACATGTAATATGGTGGGACACGTATAAGGCTATCCTTAAATAACAGTAACATGTAATATGGTGGGACACGTATAAGGCTATCCTTAAATAACAGTAACATGTAATATGGTGGGACACATATAAGGCTATCCTTAAATAACAGCAACATGTAATATGGTGGGACACGTATAAGGCTATCCTTAAATAACTGTAACGTAGTAATATGGTGGGACATGTATAAGGCTATCCTTAAATAACAGTAACATGCAATATGGTGGGACACGTATAAGGCTATCCTTAAATAACAGTAACATGTAATATGGTGGGACACGTATAAGGCTATCCTTAAATAACAGTAACATGTAATATGGTGGGACACGTATAAGGCTATCCTTAAATAACAGTAACATGTAATATGGTGGGACACATATAAGGCTATCCTTAAATAACAGTAACATGTAATATGGTGGGACACGTATAAGGCTATCCTTAAATAACAGTATCCTTAAATAACAGTAACATGTAATATGGTGGGACACGTATAAGGCTATCCTTAAATAACAGTAACATGTAATATGGTGGGACACGTATAAGGCTATCCTTAAAGGAACACTGTACCCCAAAAAATTATTTCGTGATTCAGATTGAGCATGAAATTTTAAGCAACTTTCTAATTTACTCCTATTATCAAATTGTCTTCATTCTCTTGTTATCTTTATTTGAATTGCAAGAATGTAAGTTTAGATGCCGGCCCATTTTTGGTGAACTACCTGGGTTGTCCTTGCTGATTGGTGGATAAATTCATCCACCAATAAAAAAGTGCTGTCCAGAGTACTGAAACCAAAAAAAAAGCTTAGATGCCTTCTTTTTCAAATAATGATAGCAAGAGAATGAAGAAAAATTAATAGGAGTAAATTAGAAAGTTGCTTAATATGGCATGCTCTATCTGAATTACAAAAAAAAAATATTTGGGTACAGTGTCCCTTTAAATAACAGTAACATGTAATATGGTGGGACACGTATAAGTCTATCCTTAAATAACAGTAACATGTAATATGGTGGGACACATATAAGGCTATCCTTAAATAACAGTAACATGTAATATGGTGGGACACGTATAAATAACAGTAACATGTAATATGGTGGGACACGTATAAGGCTATCCTTAAATAACAGTAACATGTAATATGGTGGGACACGTATAAGGCTATCCTTAAATAACAGTAACATGTAATATGGGTAGAACTGGGGGTCTTTTGGTTCTTATCTACCATTAAATTCTATGTTTCTGACTCTTATAGGCAGGAGAATGAGATATTAAAACTTATTGATGATTTAAAAGTATAGGATAATAAAATAAAACATCCAGACCGACTGTGCACGTGTAATATTGATACCTAAAAGCATCTTGCCTTGAAATATGTCTGTTAAAATATAACAATATATAGGAATCTGCAATATATAGGGCTGCTGATATCTTGAGGAATAATACATTAAAATTAAACAGGGGATAAAGAACTGCCTCAGTGGAATACAATATTGCACATGAGAGACTATGAGAAATGATATGCAACAGTACTGCTTGCAAGCAGCTAAATGTTACTAAATAAGCTCAGTAATTTATCTTATGTAACCGCTGATCATCCTTAAATAGGAGTATAACGCTGAAAATTAGCATGTAAATATGTAAATTCTTAAAAAAACACCTTATTATTAACCAGGATAAATAATCGAACGATAAAGGAAGCTAACGATATGCAAACATATTGTTGATACCAATAACATTAATTCAATATTGCTAATCTTGCATAATTATACCGACAAATTGTGGTACTATGCCCTTGAATACTAATACATTTTCTTCTTTACTTTTATACGCGATTGTTGATTAAAAAAAATAAATCAGTGTAAATGGTAAACAGCAAAACTGAAATGTGAAAGTTAAGTTTTATATCTTACTGTTGCCCGCGGCTTCGCTCATGTGGATTTTGTGATTTGTATAAAAATAAAATTTAAAAAAAATAGCTTAAACGCGACCACTCACGACGACGTGTGCCCGTTCAGGTTGCACACATGCTGACATGAACTTCGTGAGTTTTCGTTAATTCTTGGTGTTTCTCAATCTAAATACCAATTTTCATCTTGCTAACATCTTTGGTTTTTGAGATATAGATATACTCATAAATCACCCCCCCCTTAAGTGGATTTTGGGGAAATGGTGAAACACATGATTATTTGTTTTTGAAGGAGAAGCTAAATAGTATACCAATTTTCACCTCTGTAACATCTTTGGTTTTTGAGATATAGGTAACCTCATAAATCCCTCCCCCTTTTGACTCACCTTAAGTGTATTTTCGGGAAATGGTAAAACACGTGTTTATTTTTGAAGGAGAATCTAAACACCAATTTTCACATCTTTGGTGCATTGAAGGCTTAGTTGTTAACTACGCTACCTGATAACCCATACAACCGCTAAGGTAAGCCTGGAGTCCTTGTCTAGTAGGGCATATCAGAGGCCCTCCAACCTCTCAGCTGCCTTGGATAGGGCGGTTCAGACAGCATAGTTAGTGCCCACACTAAGTGCCCACACAGTCAAGTTACTCACGGAGCTAGCGGGGGTTTGTAAGCGAGGTTAACTGTTTAGCCAGCTCTACTTGTCATGAACTTTCCGAGCACAGCATAAACCAGCGAGGACTGGTTCTCCCAAGCCTGAACGACACACAGAGGAACTTTCTACTTCAGTTTATCAAGTGATTGCATAGGAACCTTGCAGCAAGTATTTCCATTGGGCTTTAAAACAGTTATGTTACCGAGACTTTTCCAGGATATACTGTTCTTGCTTCCTCACTTCTATATTACTTACGGAGTATTATAGTGATATTCACATCCTTCGTTTGATTAATTTTCTTGATGAATTCTCTGGATTAGGTTTTATGGAATTGTTATATTATAATATTATTTTGCTTGTTTATTTTGGCACATTAAACTACTAATGAAATTTGCAACATTATCATTATATAATTTAATATTATTAGAGGCAAGGGTGCCATTTATAAGTACAAATCCTTCTTTTTATTTATTTACTATATTACTTATAGCACCGGTCATTACTAGACTTCTTCTAGTCTTATCTACCCAATAACACAAAGAACAAGACAGGCAAACCTTAACAGAAGGCACCACCGCTTGAAGAACCTTTCTCCCAAAGGAAGCCTCAGCCGAGGCAAAAGTATCGAATTTGTAAAATTTGGAAAAAGTATGCAGAGAAGACCAAGTTGCAGCCTTGCAAATCTGTTCCACAGAAGCTTCATTTTTGAAAGCCCAAGAAGAGGAGACAGCCTTAGTGGAATGAGCTGTAAGTCTTTCAGGAAGCTGCTGACCAGCAGTATCATAAGCAAGACAAATCATACTTCTCAACCAGAAGGAAAGAGAAGTAGCAGTAGCCTTCTGACCCTTGTGTTTTCCAGAAAAACAAACAGGGTAGAAAACTGACGAAAATCTTTAGTCACCTGTAAATAGAATTTTAGAGCATGCACAACATCCAAGTTGTGCAACAGACACTCCTTATGAAAAGGAGGATTAGGACAGAGAGAAGGAACAACAATTTCCTGATTAAATATTTTTAATCGAAACAACTTTAGGGAGAAAACCCAATTTAGTATGAAGAACCACCTTATCCGCATGAAAGATAAGGTAAGGCGAATCACACTGCAAAGTCGAGAGTTCCGAAACTCTCGGAGCAGAAGAGATAGCAACAAGAAACAAAACCTTCCAATATAACAACTTAATATCTATGGAAAGCATAGGCTCAAATGGAGAACAAGATTAAGGCTTTAAGGAGGAGTAACAGGTTTAATACAGGCCTGATTCTGACCAAGGCCTGACAAAAAGATCGAACATCTGGTACATCCGCCAGATGCTTATGTAGCAAAATAGATAAACCAGAAATCTGACCCTTCAGAGAACTGACTGACAACCCTTTCTCCAGACCTTCCTGGAGAAAAAAGACAAAATTCTAGGAATCCTGACCCTACTCCAAGAGAAACCCTTAGATTCACAACAATAAAGGTATTTACGCCATACCTTATAGTAAATGTTACGAGTTACAGACATGGAAGCCTGCAGCATGGTCCCAATGACTGACTAGGAAAACCCACGCTTAGCAAGAACTTAGCGTTCAATCTTCAAGCAGTAAGCTTCAGAGAAACGAGATTTGGATGAAGATAAGGACCCTGAACTAGAAGGTCCTTCCTCAGAGGTAACCTCCAAGGTGGCAGAGATGACATCTTCACCAGGTCTGCATACCAGATCCTGCGAGGCCATGCAGGAGCTATAAGAATTACAGACACTCTCTCCTGTTTGGTAAAAGCAAGGACTTGTGGAAGGAGCACAAACGGAGGAAATAGATATGCTAGACCAAAAACCCAAGGAGCATCTATCAGAACGGCCTGCAGATCTCTTGACCTTGAACCGTACCTTGGAAGTTTGGCATTCTGCCGAGACGCCATCAGATCCAATTCCTGCACCCCCCATTTGAGGGTCAACCTAGAGAACACCTCCGGATGGAGAGCCCACTCCCCGGGATGAAAATTCTGTCTGCTCAAGAAATCTGCTTCCCAGTTGTCCAGTCCTGGAATGTGGATGGTAGACAGACAACAATTGTGAACTTCTGCCAACGGAATAATTCATGCCACCTCCTTAATGGCTAAAGAACTCCGGGATCCTCCCTAGTGGTTGATGTAAGCAACTGAGGTGATGTTGTCCGACTGGAATCTGATAAACAGGGCTAAGGACAACTGAGGCCAAGCCATCAGATCATTGAAAATCTCTCTCAACTCCAAGATTTTTATGTGAAGAGCAGACTCCTCCCGATTCAAAAGTCACTGTGCCTTTAACATGTCCCAGACTGCTCCCGAGCCTAGCAGACTGGCGTCCGTGGTCACAATCAGAGAGTCTCTTGTCGACTGGTCAAGATCTATCCTCAGACAGATCTGCATGATCTCTGTTCCATTGTCTGAGCATGCATAATTGCAGAGCTCTCAAATGGAATCAAGCAAAGGGAATGATGTCCATGGGAGCGACCATCAGACCAATTACCTCCATACATTAAGCCACTGATGGCCAAACAGAAGACTGAAGAGAGGCAAGAAGAGAGAATTTGGGATATTCTGACCTCTGTCAGAAAAATCTTCATAGATAGGGAATCTATAATGGTCCCTAAAAAAACCACCCTTGTAGCTGGAACAAGGAACTCTTTTCCAGATTCACTTTCCATCCGTGGGAACGTAGAAAAAGTAAATTTATGCTTACCTGATAAATTAATTTCTTCTACGATATGACGAGTCCACAGATTTCATCCTTACTTGTGAGATTTATCCTCCTGCTAACAGGAAGTGGCAAAGAGCACCACAGCAGAGCTGTATATATAGCTCCTCCCTTCCATCCACCTCCAGTCATTCGACCGAAGTTAGGAAGAGAAAGGAAAAGCCAAAGGTGCAGAGGTGACTGAAGTTGATAAAAAAATATAATCTAAATCTGTCTTAAAAAAAAAAAAAAAAAGAGAGAGACAGGGTGGGCCGTGGACTCGTCATATCGTAGAAGAAATGAATTTATCAGGTAAGCATAAATTTACTTTTCTTCTACAAGATATGACGAGTCCACGGATTTCATCCTTACTTGTGGGATACAATACCAAAGCTACAGGACACGGATGAAAGGGAGGGACAAGACAGAGACCTAAACAGAAGGCACCACTGCTTGAAGAACTTTTCTCCCAAAAACAGCCTTAGAAGAAGCAAAAGTATCAAATTTGTAAAATTTGGAAAAAGTGTGAAGAGACGACCAAGTTGCAGCCTTGCAAATCTGTTCAACAGAAGCATCGTTTTTAAATGCCAATGAGGAAGCCACAGCCCTAGTAGAATGAGCCATAATTCTTTCAGGAGGCTGCTGTCCAGCAGTCTCATATGCCAGACGGATGATACTCTGCAGCCAAAAAGAAAGAAATGTAGCCGTAGCTTTCTGACCCCTACGCCTTCCAGAATAAACAATGAATAATGAAGATGATTGACGGAAATCCTTAGTCGCCTGCAAGTAAAACTTCAAGGCACGGACCACGTCCAGGTTATGCAACTTACGCTCCTTCTTAGAAGAAGGATTAGGACATAATGAAGGAACAACGATTTCCTTATTAATATTAATATTAGAAACAACCTTAGGAAGAAAACCAGGTTTGTACTTAAAACCACCTTAACAGAATGGAAGATAAGATAAGGTGAATCACATTGTAATGCTGAAATCTCAGAAACTCTACGAGCAGAAGAAATAGCAACCAAAAACAAAACTTTCCAAGATAACCGCTTAATATCTATGGAATGCATAGGTTCAAATGGAACCCCTTGAAGAACATCAAGAACTAAATTCAAACTCCAGGGCGGAGCAATTGGTCTAAACACAGGCTTAATTCTGGTTAAAGTATCAGTAAACCTTAAAAATAATGTTATATAATTCTGCACATAGTGCAGAATTATATAACATTATATTAGCTCAATCTTTATAAAACGTAATATTCCCTTTAAATTAAAAAAAACCCCCGGCTGTTTTACAGACCCGCTCTCTGTGCTCTTCTGAGCGGGTCTGTTTTATTCACACAGCGCATCGGGTCAGCTGTATAGTCACAGCCCGGCCCGTCCTGCGTGGCCACGCAGGTGCGATTAGAATTACTGAAGCTCTCTCCTGTTTGATCCGAGCAATCACCCAGGGAAGGAGAGGAAACGGTGGAAACACATAAGCTAGGTTGAACGACCAAGGCACTGCCAAGGCATCTACTAGTTCGGCCTGGGATCCCTCAACCTGGATCCATATCTTGGGAGCTTGGCATTCTGTCGAGACGCCATCAGATCCAATTCCGGTCCGCCCCATCGGAGAATTAGTGAGGCAAATACCTCCGGATGGAGTTCCCACTCCCCCGGATAAAAAACCTGGCGGCTTAAATAGTCCGCTTCCCAGTTGTCCACACCTGGGATGTAGATTGCAGACAGATAACAAGTGGGTCTCCACCCATCAAATTATTTTGGATACCTCTGTCAGTCATCGCTAAGGAACTCCTCGTTCCTCCCTGATGATTGATGTAAGCCACAGTCGTGATGTTGTCCGACTGGAATCTGATGAATTTGGCCGACGCCAACTGAGGCCATGCCTGAAGCGCATTGAATATTGCTCTCAATTCCAGAATATTGATTGGAAGTAGAGACTCCACCTGAGTCCATACACCCTGAGCCTTCAGGGAATTCCAGACTGCACCCCAGTCCGTTGTCACTATCACCCACGAGAGTCTGCAGAAACACGTCCCTTGGGACAGATGATCCGGCGACAACCACCAAAGAAGAGAGTCTCTGGTCTCCTGATCCAGATTTATCGGAGGAGATAAATTTCATAGTCCCCATTCCACTGTCCGAGCATGCACAGTTGCAGTGGTCTGAGATGAAACCAAGCAAACGGAATGATGTCCATTGCCGCCACCATCAATCCAATTACCTCCATACACTGAGCCACTGATGGCCGAGGATTGGACTGAAGGGCTTAGCATGTATTTAGAATTTTTGACTTTCTGACCTCCGTCAGAAATATCTTCATGTCTATAGAATCTATCAGAGTTCCCAAGAAGGGAACCCTTGTCTGTGGAATATGTGAACTCTTTTCTAGATTCACCTTCCATCCGTGAGTTCTCAGAAAGGACAACACTGTGTCTGTATGAGACCTTGTAAGATGATAAGTTGACGCCTGAATCAAAATATCGTCCAGATAAGGCGCCACTGCTATGCCCCGCGGCCTGAGAACCACCAGAAGGGACCCTAGAACCTTTGTGAAGATCCTGGGTGCTGTGGCCAACCTGAAGGGAAGAGCCACAAACTGAAAATGTTTGTCCAGGAAGGCAAACCTTAGGAACTGATGATGATCCTTGTGGATAGGAATATGAAGATATGCATCCTTCAAGTCCACGGTAGTCATATATTGACCCTGCTGGATCATTGGTAAAATTGTTCGTATAGTCTCCATCTTGAACGATGGAACTCTGAGAAACTTGTTTAGACTCTTGAGATCTAAAATGGGTCTGAACGTTCCCTCATTTTTGGGAACCACGAAAAGATTTGAGTAAAATCCCTGTCCCTGTTCTAGTCTTGGAACGGGATGAATTACTCCCATAGTAAAGAGGTCTTTTACACAACGTAAGAACGCCTCTCTTTTTATCTGGTTTACAGACAATTGAGAAAGAAGAAATCTCCCTCTTGGGAGAAAATTTTTGAATTCCAGTTGATACCCGTGGGTCATGATTTCCAGTGCCCAGGGGTCCTGAACATCTCTAGCCCAAGCCTGGGCAAAGAAAGAAAGTCTGTCCCCTACTAGATCCTGTCCCGGATCGGGGGCCGCCCCTTCATGCTGTCTTTGTAGCAGCAGCAGGCTTCTTGGGTTGTTTACTCTTGTTCCAAGCCTGGTTGGGTCTCCAGACGGACTTGGACTGAGCAAAATTCCCTTCCTGCTTTGTGGAAGAAGAGGGTACTCCTTTAAAAAATTCCGAAAGGAACGGAAATTATTTTGTTTACCCCCTCATCTTAACAGACTTAACCTGAGGTAGAAATGATTTCCTTCAACTCAGGCCCGAATAGGGTCTTACCCTTGAAAGGAATAGCTAAGAGTTATAATTTAGATGACATCAGCAGACCACAATTTTAACCATAACGCTCTATGCGCTAAAATGGCAAATCCTGCATTTTTCGCTGCCAACTTAGCAATTTGAAAGGCGGCATCTGTAATAAAAGAATTAGCTAGCTTGAGAGCCTTAATTCTATCTAAAATATCCTCTAAAGGGGTCTCAATTTTCAGAGACTCTTCTAGAGCATCAAACCAAAAAGCCGCTGCAGTAGTAACTGGAACAATGCAGGCTGTTGGTTGTAAAAGGAAACCCTGATGAATAAACAATTTCTTTAGAAGACTCTCTAACTTCTTATCCATAGGGTCTTTGAAAGCACAACTGTCCTCAATAGGAATAGTTGTACGCTTAGCCAGGGTAGATATAGCTCCCTCCACCTTAGGGACAGTCTGCCAAGAGTCCCGAATGGTGTCTGATATGGGATACATTTTCTTGAAAGTAGGAGGAGGAGAGAACGGTATACCCGGTCTGTCCCATTCCTTCTTTATAATCTCCGAAATTCTCTTAGGAACCGGAAAAACATCAGTGTAAGCGGGTACTTCTAGATATTTGTCCATTTTACACAATTTCTCTGGTGGTACCATAATAGGGTTACAGTCACCCAGAGTCGCTAAGACCTCCCGAAGTAACAGGCGGAGGTGTTCTAGCTTAAATTTAAAAGACATGACGTCCGAATCTGTCTGAGGTAGCATACTTCCTGGGTCCGAAAGTTTTCCCTCAGACAAAAGTTCTCTGACCCCCAACTCAGATCCCTGTGAGGGTACATCGGAAATAGCCAACAAAGCATCAGAGGACTCAGTATTCACATTAATTCCCGTCCTACTGCGTTTACCCTGTAAGACTGGTAACTTAGATAATACCTCTGTAAGGGTAATTGACATAACTGAAGCCATATCCTGCAGAGTAAATGAATTAGATGCACTAGAGGTACTTGGCGTCGCTTGTGTGGGCGTTAATGGTTGTGACACTTGGGGAGAATTAGATGGCATATCTTGATTCTCTTCAGACTGAGAATCATCCTTAGGCACACTTTCTTTACATAAAATATGCTTTTTACATTGTAAGGCCCTTTCAGTACAAGAGGTACCCAAAGTAAGAGGGGGTTCCACAATGGCTTCTAAACACATAGAACAAGGAGTTTCCTCAAGTTCAGACATGTTACACAGACTAGCAAGAGCCACAATAGTCATAAATCACCTCATTTATTGATTAAAAAAAAACTTTTAGAAAAAAAACGTACTGCGCCTTTAAGAAATAAAAGCGCAACAATTTTTCTAAACTGCACAAAAAACGTTTAAAAAAGCTAAACGATTAAATATAACAATTCAATTTGTCCAAAAATTATTACACCCTATAAGTAAAAGGTGAAATTACCCTTTAAAGAGACATCTTAATTCAAATTTTAACAATGAAAATTGCCCCTGCACCTCTGTGGCGCCTACCTGCCCTCAGGGTACTGAAAAGTGACTCGACAATGATCCAGTGACTGGAAAACAACTTTAGGCCCCACCGGAGCTGATGCCTGCTGCCTTCTTAGTGAGAGAAAACTGAGCGTCTGAGCGCGCGAAATAGGCCCCGCCCATCATGGACGTTGCATCAAAGTCTGCCTAACCGCATGGGAAGCGGTTTGAAAAAATAAAGCCATGTGGTCCCCTGATTTATAATCGTCTAACAAATAACTGCAGCCCCACTGACCTTAAATATAAAATATATACATGTCAAGCTGCCTCTCCCAGTGTCAAGCCCAATATAGATATGCAAACCGTAATAGCAATATGTATAAAACACAGGAATTTCAGTAACACTCTCAGTCATACAGGTCTACTGCTTACCCCTTCCCTTGCAGGGAAAAATGTCAGCCAGTTCTGATATAACAAGTCTCCTCAGAAATAAAAGACTGAACATACCTCAATGCTGCTTGTAGCATGACACCGTTCTCCACACTGAAGATTTCTCTTGCACTACCTTCAGAAGTTCTGTGGTAACCAAAATGGATCTTAGTAACGTCTGCTAAGATCATCAACCTCAGGGCAGAAAAAATTCTTAATTTCTTAATCCATTTCTCCCTGAGGAAAATAGTACTCACCGGTACCATTTTAAAATAAAAAAAAACTTCTTGATTGAAGAATCTAAAACTAACACCTCACTTTACCTCTTCCTATTACTAACACAGGCAAAGTGAATGACTGGGGGTGGAGGGAAGGGAGGAGCTATATATACAGCTCTGCTGTGGTGCTCTTTGCCACTTCCTGTTAGCAGGAGGAAAAATCCCACAAGTAAGGATGAAATCCATGGACTCGTCATATCTTGTAGAAGAAAAGACACTAAGATCTCTGTATGAGAGTTTGCTTGTTGAAAAGATGGCGTCTGAACCAAAATGTCATCCAAGTAGGGCGCCACTGCAATTCCACGAGACCTGACTACTGCCAAAAGAGTCCCCAAAACCTTTGAGGAAATTCTGGGAGCTGTGCCATGGCCAAACGGAAGAGCCACAAACTGAAAATGTTTGTCCAGAAAGGCAAATCTCAGGAACTTGTGATGATCCTTGTGGATAGGAACATGAAGATATGCATCCTTCAGGTCTATGGTCATCATGAACTGACCCTCTTGGACCAAAGGAAGAATGGAACAAATGGTTTCCATTTTTAAGGATGGCACCCCAAGAAACTTGTTGAGGCACTTTAGGTCTAAAATGGGTTGTAGAGTTCCCCCTTTTTTGGGAACCACAAACAGATTTGAATAAAATCATAGACCCTGTTCCCTTAAAGGAAATGGAACAATCACTCTCAAGGAAGAAAGGTCCTGAACGCAGTTCAAGAGTGCCTCTCTTTTTACCAATTTACAGATAATCTTGAGAGGTGGAACCTGCCCTTGGGAAGAAGAGATTTGAATTTTATTTTGTACCCCTGAGATATGTCCACAGCCGAAGGATCTGGGACATCTTGTATCCAGGCTTGACAAAAGAGAAAGTCTGCCCCCCACTTGATCCGATCCCGGACCAGGGGCAGAACCTTCATGCTGACTTAGAATCAGCTTTGGGTTTCTTTGACTGCTTCCCCTTATTCCAATACTGATTGGACTGTTCCTGCTTGGAAGAGGAAGTCTTTTGACCCCTGAAATTACGAAAGGAACGAAAATTGCTTTGACGTCCTTTAGGCATATTCTTCTAGTCTTGTGGTAGAAAAGACCCTTTTCCACCTGTAATCTCAGAAATTATTTCTGCCAGACCAGGTCCAAACAAGGTTTTACCCTTGTAAGGAAGTGCCAGAAGCTTGGACTTGGAGGTAACATCAGCTGACCAAGATTTTAACCACAAAGCCCTGGCGCTAGGAAAGTAAAGCCAGACATCTTGGCTCCCAGTTTAATAACTTGCATGTTAGCATCAGAAATAAAGGAATTGGATAATTTAAGAGCCTTAATCTTATCTTGGATTTCATCCAACAGTCTCCTCTAAAATAGATTCAGACAAAGCATTGCACCAATAAGATGCTGCACTAGCTACAGTTGCAATACAAACTGCAGGTTGCCATTGAAGACCCTGATGAACATACATCATCTTCAAATAAGCCTCCAGCCTCTTGTCCATGGGATCCTTAAAAGAGCAGCTATCCTCTATAGGGATTGTAGTTCTCTTAGCCAGAGTAGAAATAGCCCCTTCTACTTTAGGCACCGTGCACCAAGAGTTCTTAATGGAGTCAGCAACAGGAAACATCTTTTTAAAACAGGAGATGGGAAAAAGGAATCCTTGGCTTCTCCCATTCCTGTAAAATAATCTCAGTCACACGGTCTGGAAAAGGAAACACTTCAACAGAGGAAGGAACATGATAGTATCTATTAAGTTTACTAGATTTTTTAGGTTTGACGACATGAATCTGAGTCGTCCAAAGTAGCCAATACCTCCTTTAACAATACACAAAGGTGTTCAAGCTTAAACTTCTTCAGAATCAGGCAAAGGATTTACACTGTCTAAATCTGAGATTTCACTCTCAGAGGCCGCCGAGGATACCTCCCCATCAGACTTATGAGGGAGGACAACCTGCGTAGCAGCAGCAGAAACAGATACTTACTATATAAATGTTTAGTTTTCCTCTTGCGTTTTCCCAATACAGGAAAAGCAGATAATGCCACAGATACCGCAGAAGATGAAGTGAAATCAGCAGGCAAATATACTCCTCCATGAGGTTGAGAGGAACCGCAAGGCACTGCATGTTATGCCAAAGAGGCTTGGGACATTTGAGGAGAAAGCTATAGCTTAGCCTGAACAGCAGCATCCTGATAGATTTTATCGGGCTCAGAGGGTAACAATTTATCTTTACATTGCAAAGTTTTAGATAAACAAGCAGCACACGATTGCATAGGCAAAACAATCTGTCTCCAGACACAATAAACATTTATCACAAGGGAGGGAACCTTCATCCACCTCCATAATATATAAAAAGAAAAAAATAAGTTAAATCAAATGTAATGTCACTTTAAATAATTCCCCCAATCTGTGTCCTAAGAATGCTATACAAAAAATATAAATAGGTATAAGTCAGGCTTTCTACACTGAGGCCCCCTACCAGACCTCCAGCCGTAAAACAAGCAACAAAATAAGACACAGGATTCTCCTACTGAACCGAAAAATCCAGCTTCAACAGGAGATGTCGTCAGGAAAACACCGCTCCGCTTACTGAATGTGGAAGATCGGGTCACATGACCTCGTCAGACAGCGCAGCAAACAAGAAAAGCACGCGCTTCTGATCCAGTCATACTAAAAGCATCATAGAACATGCGCCTATCTAGTGATAGGCGGTTAAAAACAGTTAAAAAAAAACGCAAAAAGCTGTTGCAGCTGTAAGCCCAGATAGACACACTGAAAGTTTGAAAATTCACAACAAACATTCCTACATTGAACCCCATGAAGATTCATCTTATGTGCCCTAGGAACAAACATACCCCCATATAAGAGCCACAAAAAATAGAGGTTAATATTTACCATTAACACCTTAGTCTCCATCAACAGCACAGTGCATGCAGCCTGCCTATAAATATCCCAAATCAGGGATATAAAAAGTCCCAAGCAATCCCTAGAAGACAAAAGCACTTACCTGCAATCCAACTGGATGACAGCTCACAAGGCGTGACAGGATACATACTCCTTACAGAGACCTGTAGAAAAAAGAACAGAGGAAACCTACTCTGGCTTTCTATACCATGGGCAGCAAATATGTTAGGAAAACTTTGACGTGGACTAAAGCTATACCCAAAAATCTTGCTTGTAGCAAAAAGAAATCCAATTTTCTCTATTACTTATAAAGACAATTTATAACAATATTACCTCTACTACTTATTATATTTATAAAGACAATTTATAACAATATTACCTCTACTACTTATTATATTTATAAAGACAATTTATAACAATATTACCTCTACTACTTATATTTATAAAGACAATTTATAACAATATTACCTCTACTACTTATATTTATAAAGACAATTTATAACAATATTACCTCTACTACTTATATTTATAAAGACAATTTATAACAATATTACCTCTACTACTTATATTTATAAAGACAATTTATAACAATATTACCTCTACTACTTATTATATTTATAAAGACAATTTATAACAATATTACCTCTACTACTTATTATATTTATAAAGACAATTTATAACAATATTACCTCTACTACTTATTATATTTATAAAGACAATTTATAACAATATTACCTCTACTACTTATTATATTTATAAAGACAATTTATAACAATATTACCTCTACTACTTATTATATTTATAAAGACAATTTATAACAATATTACCTCTACTACTTATATTTATAAAGACAATTTATAACAATATTACCTCTACTTATTATATTTATAAAGACAATTTATAACAATATTACCTCTACTTATTATATTTATAAAGACAATTTATAACAATATTACCTCTACTACTTATATTTATAAAGACAATTTATAACAATATTACCTCTACTACTTATATTTATAAAGACAATTTATAACAATATTACCTCTACTACTTATATTTATAAAGACAATTTATAACAATATTACCTGTATTTATTATATTTATAAAGACAATTTATAACAATATTACCTCTACTTATTATATTTATAAAGACAATTTATAACAATATTACCTCTATTTATTATATTTATAAAGACAATTTATAAAAAAACATAATTTATGTAAGAACTTACCTGATAAATACATTTCTTTCATATTAGCAAGAGTCCATGAGCTAGTGACGTATGGGATATACATTCCTACCAGGAGGGGCAAAGTTTCCCAAACCTCAAAATGCCCATAAATACACCCCTCACCACACCCACAATTCAGTTTAACGAATAGCCAAGAAGTGGGGTGATAAAAAAGTGCGAAAGCATATAAAATAAGGAATTGGAATAATTGTGCTTTATACAAAATCATAACCACCACAAAAAAAGGGCGGGCCTCATGGACTCTTGCTAATATGAAAGAAATGAATTTATCAGGTAAGTTCTTACATAAATTATGTTTTCTTTCATGTAATTAGCAAGAGTCCATGAGCTAGTGACGTATGGGATAATGACTACCCAAGATGTGGATCTTTCCACACAAGAGTCACTAGAGAGGGAGGGATAAAATAAAGACAGCCAATTCCTGCTGAAAATAATCCACACCCAAAAATAAAGTTTAACGAAAAACATAAGCAGAAGATTCAAACTGAAACCGCTGCCTGAAGTACTTTTGTACCAAAAACTGCTTCAGAAGAAGAAAATACATCAAAATGGTAGAATTTAGTAAAAGTATGCAAAGAGGACCAAGTTGCTGCTTTGCAAATCTGGTCAACCGAAGCTTCATTCCTAAACGCCCAGGAAGTAGAAACTGACCTAGTAGAATGAGCTGTAATTCTCTGAGGCGGAGTTTAGCAAGGGTAGAAATAGCCCCATCAACTTTAGGGATTTTGTCCCAAAATTCTAATCTGTCAGACGGTACAGGATATAATTGCTTAAAACGTTTAGAAGGAGTAAATGAATTACCCAATTTATCCCATTCTTTGGAAATTACTGCAGAAATAGCATTAGGAACAGGAAAAACTTCTGGAATAACCACAGGAGCTTTAAATACCTTATCCAAACGTTTAGAATTAGTATCAAGAGGACCAGAATCAACTATTTCTAAAGCAATTAGTACTTCTTTAAGTAAAGAACGAATAAATTCCATTTTAAATAAATATGAAGATTTATCAGCATCAACCTCTGAGACAGAATCCTCTGAACCAGAAGAGTCATCAGAATGATGATGTTCATTTAAAAATTCATCTGTAGGGAGAGAAGTTTTAAAAGATTTTTTACGTTTACTAGAAGGAGAAATAACAGACATAGCCTTCTTTATGGATTCAGAAACAAAATCTCTTATATTATCAGGAACATTCTGCACCTTAGATGTTGAAGGAACTGCAACAGGCAATGGTACTTTACTAAAGGAAATATTATCTGCTTTAACAAGTTTGTCATGACAATCAATACAAACAACAGCTGGAGAAATAGCTACCAAAAGTTTACAGCAGATACACTTAGCTTTGGTAGATTCAGCACTAGACAGCGATTTTCCTGTAGTATCTTCTGACTCAGATGCAACGTGAGACATCTTGCAATATGTAAGAGAAAAAACAACATATATATATATATAAAGCAAAGTTGATCAAATTCCTTAAATGACAGTTTCAGGAATGGGAAAAAATGCCAAAGAACAAGCTTCTAGCAACCAGAAGCAATGAAAAATGAGACTTAAATAATGTGGAGACAAAAGCGACGCCCATATTTTTCGCGCCAAAAAGACGCCCACATTATTTGGCGCCTAAATGCTTTTTGGCGCCAAAATGACGCCACATCCGGAACGCCGACATTTTTGGCGCAAAATAACGTCAAAAAAATGACGCAACTTCCGGCGACACGTATGACGCCGGAAACGGAAACGAATATTTTGCGCCAAAAAAATCCGCGCCAAAAATGACGCAATAAAATGAAGCATTTTCAGCCCCCGCGAGCCTAACAGCCCACAGGGAAGAGTCAAATTTTTGAAGGTAAGAAAAAATGATTAAATCAAATGCATTATCCCAAATATGAAACTGACTGTCTGAAAATAAGGAAAGTTGAACATTCTGAGTCAAGGCAAATAAATGTTTGAATACATATATTTAGAACTTTATAAACAAAGTGCCCAACCATAGCTTAGAGTGTCACAGAAAATAAGCTTACTTACTTACCCCAGGACACTCATCTACATGTTTGTAGAAAGCCAAACCAGTACTGAAACGAGAATCAGCAGAGGTAATGGTATATATAAGAGTATATCGTCGATCTGAAAAGGGAGGTAAGAGATGAATCTCTACGACCGATAACAGAGAACCTATGAAATAGACCCCGTAGAAGGAGATCACTGCATTCAAATAGGCAATACTCTCCTCACATCCCTCTGACATTCACTGCACGCTGAGAGGAAAACCGGGCTCCAACTTGCTGCGGAGCGCATATCAACGTAGAATCTAGCACAAACTTACTTCACCACCTCCATCGGAGGCAAAGTTTGTAAAACTGAATTGTGGGTGTGGTGAGGGGTGTATTTATGGGCATTTTGAGGTTTGGGAAACTTTGCCCCTCCTGGTAGGAATGTATATCCCATACGTCACTAGCTCATGGACTCTTGCTAATTACATGAAAGAAATATTACCTCTACTTATTATATTTATAAAGACAATTTATAACAATATTACCTCTACTTATTATATTTATAAAAACAATTTATAACAATATTACCTTTACTTATTATATTTATAAAGACAATTTATAACAATATTACCTCTACTTATTATATTTATAAAAACAATTTATAACAATATTATCTCTATTTATTATATTTATAAAGACAATTTATAACAATATTACCTCTATTTATTATATTTATAACGGTATTTATTACCACTACTTATTGTATTTATAAAAACAAATTACAATAGTTATAACCTCTACATATTATAAAGACAAATTTACAACAATATTTATTCCTTCTGCTTATTGTATGTATAAAGACATTAACAACAATAGATAGTGAGATTATTGTTTGATCACATGGGTGATGGGTGATGGGATCAAAGGGTGCCCCAGGGGTGATGGGATCAAAGGGTGCCCCAGGGGTGATGGGATCAAAGGGTGCCCCAGGGGTAATGGGATCAAAGGGTGCCCCAGGGGAAATGGGATCAAAGGGTGCCCCAGGGGAAATGGGATCAAAGGGTGCCCCAGGGGAAATGGGATCAAAGGGTGCCCCAGGGGTGATGGGATCAAAGGGTGCCCCAGGGGTGATGGGATCAAAGGGAGCCCCAGGGGTGATGGGATTAAGGTACTGACACTAAAGAGCAGTTTACTTCAGGTAACTAACAGTTACCAGACACCTACCTTTAAAAGCCCCTTGGCCACTGCTCGACACTGATGACCATACTCCTGGTATGTGGTTTTGTACCACTGCTGTGCCCTTCTCATGCACAGTGCCACCTCTGACCCAAACCGCCTCAGGGAATCCGTAAGCAGCTGTGGTACCGTTAATGGAGCAGCAGAACCTGGCACTGAATGATCCATACGCAGCCTGACTGCCTGGTCCATATTTACTGCCCAGAAATGCTCTGCGGGCGCCAGATAGGAACCACCATCTGACAATAGGCAACCGGGGAAAACTGAAATACAAAAAAACAACAACATAGAACAGGCAGTAATTTAAGTTATTACACAATTACCTACCCAAGAGGCTAGCAGGCGCACACCACAGAGGACAGGAGGGCAGCTGTGTACACATGAGGCCGGGAGGGGAGAGGCCGGGAGGGCAGCCGTGTACACGAGAGGCCGGGAGGGCAGCCGTGTACACGAGAGGCCGGGAGGGCAGCCGTGTACACGAGAGGCCGGGAGGGCAGCCATGTACACGAGAGGCCGGGAGGGCAGCCGTGTACACGAGAGGCTGGGAGGGGAGAGGCTGGGAGGGCAGCCGTGTACACGTGAGGCTGGGAGAGCAGCCGTGTACACGTGAGGCTGGGAGGGCAGCCGTGTACACGTGAGGCTGGGAGGGCAGCCGTGTACACATGAGGCTGGGAGAGGAGAGGCTGGGAGGTCAGCCGTGTACACGTGAGGCTGGGAGGTCAGCCGTGTACACGTGAGGCTGGGAGGTCAGCCGTGTACACGTGAGGCTGGGAGGTCAGCCGTGTACACGTGAGGCTGGGAGGTCAGCCGTGTACACGTGAGGCTGGGAGGTCAGCCGTGTACACGTGAGGCTGGGAGGTCAGCCGTGTACACGTGAGGCTGGGAGGGCAGCCGTGTACACGTGAGGCTGGGAGGGCAGCCGTGTACACGTGAGGCTGGGAGGGCAGCCGTGTACACGTGAGGCTGGGAGGGCAGCCGTGTACACGTGAGGCTGGGAGGGCAGCCGTGTACACGTGAGGCTGGGAGGGCAGCCGTGTACACGTGAGGCTGGGAGGGCAGCCGTGTACACGTGAGGCTGGGAGGGCAGCCGTGTACACGTGAGGCTGGGAGAGGAGAGGCTGGGAGGGCAGCTGTGTACACGTGAGGATGGGAGAGGAGAGGCTGGGAGGGCAGCCGTGTACACGTGAGGATGGGAGAGGAGAGGCTGGGAGGGCAGCCGTGTACATGTGAGGCTGGGAGAGGAGAGGCTGGGAGGGCAGCCGTGTACACGTGAGGCTGGGAGGTCAGCCGTGTACACGTGAGGCTGGGAGGGCAGCCGTGTACACGTGAGGCTGGGAGGTCAGCCGTGTACACGTGAGGCTGGGAGAGGAGAGGCTGGGAGGGCAGCCGTGTACACGTGAGGCTGGGAGGTCAGCCGTGTACACGTGAGGCTGGGAGGGCAGCCGTGTACACGTGAGGCTGGGAGGTCAGCCGTGTACACGTGAGGCTGGGAGAGGAGAGGCTGGGAGGGCAGCCGTGTACACGTGAGGATGGGAGAGGAGAGGCTGGGAGGGCAGCCGTGTACACGTGAGGCTGGGAGAGGAGAGGCTGGGAGGGCAGCCGTGTACACGTGAGGCTGGGAGAGGAGAGGCTGGGAGGTCAGCCGTGTACACGTGAGGCTGGGAGAGGAGAGGCTGGGAGGTCAGCCGTGTACACGTGAGGCTGGGAGGTCAGCCGTGTACACGTGAGGCTGGGAGGTCAGCCGTGTACACGTGAGGCTGGGAGGTCAGCCGTGTACACGTGAGGCTGGGAGGTCAGCCGTGTACACGTGAGGCTGGGAGGTCAGCCGTGTACACGTGAGGCTGGGAGGTCAGCCGTGTACACGTGAGGCTGGGAGGTCAGCCGTGTACACGTGAGGCTGGGAGGTCAGCCGTGTACACGTGAGGCTGGGAGGTCAGCCGTGTACACGTGAGGCTGGGAGGTCAGCCGTGTACACGTGAGGCTGGGAGGTCAGCCGTGTACACGTGAGGCTGGGAGGGCAGCCGTGTACACGTGAGGCTGGGAGGGCAGCCGTGTACACGTGAGGCTGGGAGGGCAGCCGTGTACACGTGAGGCTGGGAGGGCAGCCGTGTACACGTGAGGCTGGGAGAGGAGAGGCTGGGAGGGCAGCCGTGTACATGTGAGGCTGGGAGAGGAGAGGCTGGGAGGGCAGCCGTGTACACGTGAGGCTGGGAGGTCAGCCGTGTACACGTGAGGCTGGGAGGGCAGCCGTGTACACGTGAGGCTGGGAGGGCAGCCGTGTACACGTGAGGCTGGGAGGGCAGCCGTGTACACGTGAGGCTGGGAGGGCAGCCGTGTACACGTGAGGCTGGGAGGGCAGCCGTGTACACGTGAGGCTGGGAGGGCAGCCGTGTACACGTGAGGCTGGGAGGGCAGCCGTGTACACGTGAGGCTGGGAGGGCAGCCGTGTACACGTGAGGCTGGGAGGGCAGCCGTGTACACGTGAGGCTGGGAGGGCAGCCGTGTACACGTGAGGCTGGGAGGGCAGCCGTGTACACGTGAGGCTGGGAGGGCAGCCGTGTACACGTGAGGCTGGGAGGGCAGCCGTGTACACGTGAGGCTGGGAGGGCAGCCGTGTACACGTGAGGCTGGGAGGGCAGCCGTGTACACGTGAGGCTGGGAGGGCAGCCGTGTACACGTGAGGCTGGGAGAGGAGAGGCTGGGAGGGCAGCTGTGTACACGTGAGGCTGGGAGGTCAGCCGTGTACACGTGAGGCTGGGAGGTCAGCCGTGTAAACGAGAGGCCGGGAGGGCAGCCATGTACACGAGAGGCCGGGAGGGCAGCCATGTACACGAGAGGCCGGGAGGGCAGCCATGTACACGAGAGGCCGGGAGGGCAGCCATGTACACGAGAGGCCGGGAGGGCAGCCGTGTACACGAGAGGCCGGGAGGGCAGCCGTGTACACGAGAGGCTGGGAGAGGAGAGGCTGGGAGGGCAGCCGTGTACACGTGAGGCTGGGAGAGGAGAGGCTGGGAGGGCAGCCGTGTACACGTGAGGCTGGGAGAGGAGAGGCTGGGAGGGCAGCCGTGTACACGTGAGGCTGGGAGAGGAGAGGCTGGGAGGGCAGCCGTGTACACGTGAGGCTGGGAGAGGAGAGGCTGGGAGGGCAGCTGTGTACACGTGAGGCTGGGAGGTCAGCCGTGTACACGTGAGGCTGGGAGGTCAGCCGTGTACACGTGAGGCTGGGAGGGCAGCCGTGTACACGTGAGGCTGGGAGGGCAGCCGTGTACACGTGAGGCTGGGAGGGCAGCCGTGTACACGTGAGGCTGGGAGAGGAGAGGCTGGGAGGGCAGCCGTGTACATGTGAGGCTGGGAGGGCAGCTGTGTACACGTGAGGCTGGGTGTCAGGATCCAGCCTGGAATTAAACCTGGGACCTGTCTCTATTTCTGCAGCTGTTTTTTCCCAGCCTGTTGTTTTACCACTATGCCACCAGATGGCTTGATCACAGGAAAAGAATATTGTGTTTTTCTGTTTGCTGCAACTTTGGCTCTCTGGCTCCACCTGCTTGCCAGCTGAAACAAATCATGTAATCAGCAGCCTGCTTTATCTGGGAGGTTTGTTTGCAATTCTGGGCCTTGATATTAAGAGTTATACTCTGAAAGACTCTCTGCTCCAGTTTCCTGTGTGAAATACTGATTTGTTGGATTTCCTGGTTCCTGATTTCTGCTACAATTACTGATTACTCTTCTGGATAATCCATTGGCACTGTGTTTCATTTTGGACTGATTTCCTGGCAATTGAGCTTGCCTAAAACTCTCTTTCCTAAGGACTGACTCAGGTACTTTTGCTTGCTTGTTTCTTGATACTACAAAGTTCCAATTGCAGTCTATGCAAATTGCCTGTTTGTTTCTACAAAGTACCAGTTTGCAGTTGTTACGGTTACCCTTAGTCTCGCTGAGAGATGGACCGCTTAGTAGCCTGGATTCCTATTGCTGAAGAGGGGAGAAACTGCTTTCCATAGTATTCTATATGAGTCTCGCAAATGTAGAATAATCCCCCTTAGCTGTAGTACAGCTAGGATACCCTTCTGCCCACAAAAACGAGTCAACGCTGCGATTGAGGGACAACCAAGAACTGAGGACTGGGATGCCCAGCCTGCTTTTTATTTAGGTTACATGCACACAGGGCACTCCCAGGGGGGGAAGCATAAAATCCCCCATCACACATTTAGACAAAGCCCTTGGACAGGCCACCACAGATAACAAGTACACACAAGAAAACAATTGAGTCCTTCTTATCACCTAGCAGTGAATGCTTATCACAAACTTAATTACAGTACACAATATGCTAGGAAACCTGCCTCAGAAAATAGTTTTCTCAAAACTGAACAGAGTTAACCCTTTATGAAATGATACTTGTTACAGTTTTCTTGGAGCCCTTCTTAGGCGCTGGCTTGGCTGGTTCAGGCATTGCTGCTGGGAAATAAGTTTCTTCACAACAAAATAACTAATGCTTCTGTAACAGCAGTTTATGCAAGTTTCCAGTTTGTTACAACTGTGTCCAGTCTACAGCATATGCAAGTTTCCTGCTTGTCATTACAAGGCACTGCATTCCTGCTTGTTATTACACAGTTCCAGTCTTCAGCATATGCAAGTATCCTGTCTGTTATACAAGCTCTGCTTTCCTGCCTGATACTACACAGTTCCAGTTCTACAGCATATGCAACTATCCTGCTTGTTATTACAAAGCTCTGCTTTCCTGCGTGTTATTACACAGTTCCAGTCTTCAACATATGCAAATATCCTGTCTGTTACACAAAGCCCTGCATTCCTGCCTGTTATTATACAGTTCTACAGCATATGCAAGTATCCTGCTTGTTATTACAAAGCTCTACATTCCTGCCTGTTATTCCACTGTTCCAGTCTACAGCATATGCAAGTATCCTGCCTGTTATTACAAAGAACTGTATTCCTGCCTAATACAACAACCTATAGACTTTGTCTTATCTAATTGCATATCTCTACATTGCTTTATTCTATAAATAAAACCATCTCCTTTATTTCCTAAAACGTTGTACCTGTTTAATTATGCCTAAAAGGAAAGACTCACGCAGACAAAACACAACATTAACCCCAAAACCTGACACCTCTGCATAACAGCTCCTTACTCCTGAACCTGCTCCCTTGCAGAGTATTGGGAGGGCAGCCGTGTACACGAGAGGCTGGGAGGGCAGCCGTGTACATATGAGGCTGGGAGGGGAGAGGCTGGGAGAGGAGGGGAGAGGCTGGGAGAGGAGAGGAGAGGCTGGGAGAGGAGAGGCGAGGCTGGGAGGGGAGAGGCGAGGCTGGGAGGGGAGAGGCGAGGCTGGGAGGGGAGAGGCGAGGCTGGGAGGGGAGAGGCGAGGCTGGGAGGGGGAGAGGCGAGGCTGGGAGGGGAGAGGCGAGGCTGGGAGGGGAGAGGCGAGGCTGGGAGGGGAGAGGCGAGGCTGGGAGGGGAGAGGCGAGGCTGGGAGGGGAGAGGCGAGGCTGGGAGGGGAGAGGCGAGGCTGGGAGGGGAGAGGCGAGGCTGGGAGGGGAGAGGCGAGGCTGGGAGGGGAGAGGCGAGGCGAGGCTGGGAGGGGAGAGGCGAGGCGAGGCTGGGAGGGGAGAGGCGAGGCGAGGCTGGGAGGGGAGAGGCGAGGCGAGGCTGGGAGGGGAGAGGCGAGGCGAGGCTGGGAGGGGAGAGGCGAGGCGAGGCGGGGAGGGGAGAGGCGAGGCGGGGAGGGGAGAGGCGAGGCGAGGCTGGGAGGGGCGAGGCGAGGCTGGGAGGGGCGAGGCGAGGCTGGGAGGGGCGAGGCGAGGCTGGGAGGGGCGAGGCGAGGCTGGGAGGGGCGAGGCGAGGCTGGGAGGGGCGAGGCGAGGCTGGGAGGGGCGAGGCGAGGCTGGGAGGGGCGAGGCGAGGCTGGGAGGGGAGAGGCGAGGCTGGGAGGGGAGAGGCGAGGCTGGGAGGGGAGAGGCGAGGCTGGGAGGGGAGAGGCGAGGCTGGGAGGGGAGAGGCGAGGCTGGGAGGGGAGAGGCGAGGCTGGGAGGGGAGAGGCGAGGCTGGGAGGGGAGAGGCGAGGCTGGGAGGGGAGAGGCGAGGCTGGGAGGGGAGAGGCGAGGCTGGGAGGGGAGAGGCGAGGCGAGGCTGGGAGGGGAGAGGCGAGGCGAGGCGGGGAGGGGAGAGGCGAGGCGAGGCGGGGAGGGGAGAGGCGAGGCGAGGCTGGGAGGAGCGAGGCGAGGCTGGGAGGGGCGAGGCGAGGCTGGGAGGGGAGAGGCGAGGCTGGGAGGGGAGAGGCGAGGCTGGGAGGGGAGAGGCGAGGCTTGGAGGGGAGAGGCGAGGCTGGGAGGGGAGAGGCGAGGCTGGGAGGGGAGAGGCGAGGCGAGGCTGGGAGGGGAGAGGCGAGGCGAGGCTGGGAGGGGCGAGGCGAGGCTGGGAGGGGAGAGGCGAGGCTGGGAGGGGAGAGGCGAGGCTGGGAGGGGAGAGGCGAGGCTGGGAGGGGAGAGGCGAGGCTGGGAGGGGAGAGGCTGGGAGGGGAGAGGCGAGGCGAGGCGGGGAGAGGCGAGGCGAGGCTGGGAGGGGAGAGGCTGGGAGGGGAGAGGAGAGGCGAGGCGGGGAGGGGAGAGGCGAGGCGAGGCGGGGAGGGGAGAGGCGAGGCGAGGCGGGGAGGGGAGAGGCGAGGCGAGGCGGGGAGGGGAGAGGCGAGGCGAGGCGAGGCTGGGAGGGGCGAGGCGAGGCTGGGAGGGGAGAGGCGAGGCGAGGCTGGGAGGGGAGAGGCGAGGCGAGGCGGGGAGGGGAGAGGCGAGGCGGGGAGGGGAGAGGCGAGGCGAGGCTGGGAGGAGCGAGGCGAGGCTGGGAGGGGCGAGGCGAGGCTGGGAGGGGCGAGGCGAGGCTGGGAGGGGAGAGGCGAGGCTGGGAGGGGAGAGGCGAGGCTGGGAGGGGAGAGGCGAGGCTGGGAGGGGAGAGGCGAGGCTGGGAGGGGAGAGGCGAGGCTGGGAGGGGAGAGGCGAGGCTGGGAGGGGAGAGGCGAGGCTGGGAGGGGAGAGGCGAGGCTGGGAGGGGAGAGGCGAGGCGAGGAGGGGAGAGGCGAGGCTGGGAGGGGAGAGGCGAGGCTGGGAGGGGAGAGGCGAGGCTGGGAGGGGAGAGGCGAGGCTGGGAGGGGAGAGGCGAGGCGAGGCTGGGAGGGGAGAGGCGAGGCGAGGCGGGGAGGGGAGAGGCGAGGCGAGGCGGGGAGGGGAGAGGCGAGGCGAGGCGGGGAGGGGAGAGGCGAGGCGAGGCTGGGAGGAGCGAGGCGAGGCTGGGAGGGGCGAGGCGAGGCTGGGAGGGGAGAGGCGAGGCTGGGAGGGGAGAGGCGAGGCTGGGAGGGGAGAGGCGAGGCTGGGAGGGGAGAGGCGAGGCTTGGAGGGGAGAGGCGAGGCTGGGAGGGGAGAGGCGAGGCTGGGAGGGGAGAGGCGAGGCTGGGAGGGGAGAGGCGAGGCGAGGCTGGGAGGGGAGAGGCGAGGCGAGGCTGGGAGGAGCGAGGCGAGGCTGGGAGGGGCGAGGCGAGGCTGGGAGGGGAGAGGCGAGGCTGGGAGGGGAGAGGCGAGGCTGGGAGGGGAGAGGCTGGGAGGGGAGAGGCGAGGCGAGGCGGGGAGGGGAGAGGCGAGGCGAGGCTGGGAGGGGAGAGGCTGGGAGGGGAGAGGCGAGGCGAGGCGGGGAGGGGAGAGGCGAGGCGAGGCGGGGAGGGGAGAGGCGAGGCGAGGCGGGGAGGGGAGAGGCGAGGCGAGGCGGGGAGGGGAGAGGCGAGGCGAGGCTGGGAGGAGCGAGGCGAGGCTGGGAGGGGCGAGGCGAGGCTGGGAGGGGAGAGGCGAGGCTGGGAGGGGAGAGGCGAGGCTGGGAGGGGAGAGGCGAGGCTGGGAGGGGAGAGGCGAGGCTGGGAGGGGAGAGGCGAGGCTGGGAGGGGAGAGGCGAGGCTGGGAGGGGAGAGGCGAGGCTGGGAGGGGCGAGGCGAGGCTGGGAGGGGAGAGGCGAGGCTGGGAGGGGAGAGGCGAGGCTGGGAGGGGAGAGGCGAGGCTAGGAGGGGAGAGGCGAGGCTAGGAGGGGAGAGGCGAGGCTGGGAGGGGAGAGGCGAGGCTGGGAGGGGAGAGGCGAGGCTGGGAGGGGAGAGGCGAGGCTGGGAGGGGAGAGGCGAGGCTGGGAGGGGAGAGGCGAGGCTGGGAGGGCAGCTGTGTACACGAGAGGCTGGGAGGGCAGCTGTGTACACGAGAGGCTGGGAGGGCAGCTGTGTACACGAGAGGCTGGGAGGGCAGCTGTGTACACGAGAGGCTGGGAGGGCAGCTGTGTACACGAGAGGCTGGGAGGGCAGCTGTGTACACGAGAGGCTGGGAGGGCAGCTGTGTACACGAGAGGCTGGGAGGGCAGCTGTGTACACGAGAGGCTGGGAGGGCAGCTGTGTACACGAGAGGCTGGGAGGGCAGCTGTGTACACGAGAGGCTGGGAGGGCAGCTGTGTACACGAGAGGCTGGGAGGGCAGCTGTGTACACGAGAGGCTGGGAGGCGAGAGGCTGGGAAGGGAGCTGTGTACACATGAGGCTGGGAGGGGAGAGGCTGGGAAGGGAGCTGTGTACACATGAGGCTGGGAGGGGAGAGGCTGGGAAGGGAGCTGTGTACACATGAGGCTGGGAGAGGAGAGGCTGGGAGAGGAGAGGCTGGGAGGGGAGAGGCTGGGAAGGGAGAGGCTGGGAAGGGAGAGGCTGGGAAGGGAGAGGCTGGGAGGGCAGCTGTGTACACGAGAGGCTGGGAGGGGAGAGGCTGGGAGGGGAGAGGCTGGGAAGGGAGCTGTGTACACATGAGGCTGGGAGGGGAGAGGCTGGGAAGGGAGCTGTGTACACATGAGGCTGGGAGAGGAGAGGCTGGGAGGGGAGAGGCTGGGAAGGGAGAGGCTGGGAAGGGAGAGGCTGGGAAGGGAGAGGCTGGGAAGGGAGAGGCTGGGAGGGCAGCCATGTACACGTGAGGCTGGGAGAGGAGAGGCTGGGAGAGGAGAGGCTGGGAGGGGAGAGGCTGGGAGGGGAGAGGCTGGGAGGGGAGAGGCTGGGAGGGGAGAGGCTGGGAGGGGAGCCGTGTACACGTGAGGCTGGTAGAGGAGAGGCTGGGGGGCAGCCGTGTACACGTGAGACTGGTAGAGGAGAGGCTGGGAGGGCAGCCGTGTACACGTGAGGCTGGGAGAGGAGAGGCTGGGAGGGCAGCCGTGTACACGTGAGGCTGGGAGAGGAGAGGCTGGGAGGGCAGCCGTGTACACGTGAGGCTGGGAGAGGAGAGGCTGGGAGGGCAGCCGTGTACACGTGAGGCTGGGAGAGGAGAGGCTGGGAGGGCAGCCGTGTACACGTGAGGCTGGGAGGGCAGCTGTATACACGAGAGGCTGGGAGGGCAGCTGTGTACACTAGAGGCTGGGAGGGGAGAGGCTGGGAGGGCAGCTGTGTACGCGAGCGGCTGGGAGGGCAGCTGTGTACGCGAGCGGCTGGGAGGGCAGCTGTGTACGCGAGCGGCTGGGAGGGCAGCTGTGTACGCGAGCGGCTGGGAGGGCAGCTGTAAGGGTTAATCTTCCAGTCACCTAGTAACTCCACCCCTTCTCCCTATTTCAGCACCAGCACACCTGCAGACAAGTGCTTGGTAATTTGTTTTGCTATTGAATTGCACGCTGTGTATCTGGAGTAACTTTGATTGCTTCTATCTACCTAATTTGGATTACAAATATAGGATGTCCTATTCTACAAATTACACTGAGCCTCAGTGTCTAAGGTATCCTGTTCTAAGTTAATATACCTTTACAAGGAGAATTTAATTAACCTTGGTGCAGCTCTCTACATTGGATGTTCAGCTGTTACACCTCTCCCTGCAACAGACTCTGCAGCTGATCTCACAGCCTTCACACTGACAATTGCTAACAGGCAGTTCGACTCAGAGTACACAGACATAGGAGCTGCGCTCTCACAGCCTTCACACTGACAATTGATAACAGGCAGTTCGACTCAGAGTACACAGACATAGAAGCTGCGCTCTCACAGCCTTCACACTGACAATTGCTAACAGGCAGTTCGACTCAGAGTACACAGACATAGGAGCTGTGCTCTCACAGCCTTCACACTGACAATTGATAACAGGCAGTTCGACTCAGAGTACACAGACATAGGAGCTGCGCTCTCACAGCCTTCGCTGTCAATTGCTAGCAGGCAGATTCACACAGAGTGCTCAGAGAGAGGAACTGCGCTCTGAATCTTTACTCTCTCCAGTAACCCCTACTGTGCTGGATTTGCTTTATGTTTGCATAACCTGTTTCTACCATATCTCCTTTGTATTAGCTTGGAATCCAAATTCTTACAATCTTCCTCTACCCTAACTGTTGTTTATACCATCTGACTAATATTCAGACCTGTGTATTAACCACCTATTATTAAATCACTTCTTAACCTGTGTGCACCTGAGCAATAGGTGCGCTCCTTAAGGAAGTGAAACAAGCACCACTATTCCAAAACAATTCTGCAGCTGTGGTCTACGAATCCAGATCCATTCTCACATATTACCAAGCCCATAAAAATGGACCCAGCAGAATTGCCACAAGTGGTGTATAACCTATCCCAGAGAGTGGACCAGCTCTCACAGGGACTCAGGGAGCTTCAAGTTGAGAACCAGACCTTAAGAGGAATAATTAGGGACTCCCTCACTCCAAAACCACCCACTACAGAGACTATTATAGAACCTCAAGTATCGCTGCCTGATACCTTCTCAGGTAATCGCAAGTATTACAGACATTTCAAAAATGCTTGCACTCTGCTGTTTCAATTGAAGCCAAAGACCTATAGTACAGATAAAATCAAAGTGTTAACTATGATATCATTCCTACGAGGGGAACCTAGGGTGTGGGCAGATACGCTGTATGAGACCAATAATCCAGTCTTATCCTCCCTCCCTCAGTTCCTCGCTACCATGGATGAACTTTACGTTGATTCAAACCTACAGTTATCTGCAGAATCCAATATGAGAGGCTTCAAACAAGGCCGACGTCAGGTTGAAGAGTATATCACAGAGTTCAAACTGTATTCAACCGAATGCCATCACACTAAAAAATCAATACAGGATTGGACTCTCAGATCCTATAAAGGATGAGTTAGCCCGAGTAGAGCTTTCCGATACCTTGGAAAGATTAATGAAGCTAACAATACAAATAGATCGAAGGCTGCGAGAAAGGAGAACTGAGAGGGGTACCGCAGAAAGCTCTTCTAAACCCTCGACTTATGTTGAACCAGCAACTACCAGCAGGAATACAGTCGAACCTATGGACATAGGTGTGATTAGAGGTCCTCTTACCTCGGAAGAACGGAACCGAAGGAGAACACAGTACCTCTGTATGTACTGTGCAAATCCCAGCCACACCGTAAAAGAATGTCCAGTACTTCTTAAACCAAGAAAAAATAAGTTCCATCACATTCACTCTGCACATGCCTGTCAGAGCAATTCCACTTACTGTTATCTCTCTCTCCATTTACAGTGGGACCAAAACAGGCTGACGACTAATGCCATAGTTGACAGCGGAGCCTATGGAAATTACATAGATAAAGATGTTGTAGCTGTCAATAAAATTCCTTTTGTGAGCAAGAAACAACCTGTGACTATTCGCCTTATTGATGGTACCAATATCTCCACAGGTCCCATTACACAGCAGACAATACCTTTACAGGTAAAAACACCATCAGGGCATACTGAATATCTCACATTCAATATAATACCGTCACCTTTGTTCCCTATAATCTTAGGCCTAAGTTGGCTGCAACAACACCAGCCACAAATTAATTGGAAGGACCTGTCGGTCGATCTCTCATCCAGTTATTGCAAGACCACCTGCTATCCACATCAGGGTATGCTCCTACAACTGCAAGAAAACGAACTCACACTTCCTGAAGAATATTCCGATTTCATTGACGTATTCAGCAAAAAGGAGGCTGAGGCACTACCGCCACATCGAGTCTATGACTGCCCGATAGATCTCCTACCTGGAGCAGTAGTTCCTTATGGTCATTTGTACCCTCTAAGTAAGCCAGAATTGGATTACTTGAAAACATACCTGGATGAAAACTTACGTAAGGGCTTCATACGTCCCTCCACCTCTCCAGCTGGAGCAGGAATTTTTTTTGTTAAAAACAAAGATTCATCTCTACGTCCCATAATAGACTATCGGGAACTTAATAAGAGGACTATTAAAAATAGGTACCCTCTCCTGTTAATTCCCGAACTTATAGAGAGATTGCATCAAGCTACTATTTATACAAAGCTTGATCTGCGAGGAGCCTACAATTTGGTCCGCATTAGAGACGGTGATGAATGGCTCACCGCGTTCCGTACCAGGTACGGCCTCTACGAATATCTTGTGATGCCATTTGGGCTTTGCAACGCCCCAGCATCGTTTCAATTTTTCATCAACGATATTTTTAGAGATCTCTTAGACATATGTATCGTCATATATCTAGACGACATCTTAATCTATTCAAAAAATATATCCAAGCATATTAAACCTGTCCGGTGGGTCCTCTCCCGCTTACGTACACATCACTTGTACGCTAAGCCGGAGAAATGTGTGTTCCACACAAACCAAATATCGTTCTTAGGATATCATATTTCTCCTGCCGGAATTGAGATGGAACAAAATAAAGTGCAGACAGTCATTGATTGGAAAATACCAACAACAAAAAAGGAGCTCCAACGTTTCTTAGGATTTGCCAATTATTATCGCAAATTTATTAAGAATTTTTCGAAAATTGCGAAACCTCTCTCAACACTAACCGGTTCTATGCAATTCCGCTGGAATCCTCAAGCAAACAATGCATTCCTAGAATTGAAGTCCCGTTTCACTTCAGCTCCAATCTTGAAGTTTCCCAATCCTGATCTACCATACACTCTGGAGGTGGATTCTTCGGATTACGCCATCGGAGCGGTCCTATCACAACGAGAGACACCAGCCACACCACTCCATCCAGTAGCTTACCTGTCCAAAGTCATGTCACCTGCTGAAAGAAACTATCCCATTGGTGACAAAGAACTCCTCGCAATAAAGAGATCTCTAGAACATTGGAGGCATCTTCTCGAGGGCACTCTCCATCCAGTGGTGATCTACACTGATCATAAAAACCTGGAGTATCTGCAAACCAACAAGACCCTTTCTGCAAGACAGGTGAGATGGAGTCTGTACTTCTCCAGGTTCAACTTTAATATAATCTATCATCCAGCAAACAAGAATGGCAAAGCAGATGCCTTGTCACGAAAAGAAGACAAACCCCCAGAAACCCCAACACAAAATTCTATGATACCACCAGAACGCTTCCTAGGAGTTATATCATCCTATTCAAAAGAAATCATGGAGGCACTGAAGACTGATACCACTCTTCCAAAGGATCAGGTCTCTCTACAATCCAATGGCCTCTACTACCACAATGATAAATTGTATATCCCAGTCAGTCTCAGACAACAATTGATTCACTTGTTCCATGATACTCCTCTATCTGGACATCAGGGAGTTAGACACACATCAGAAAAAATTACAAAAGAATTCTGGTGGCCTGGCTTAAAGGACTCAATAAAGGAACACATAAGTAGTTGCGTTATCTGCACCACCTGTAAAAACGAAAATAAAAGTCAGTTTGGACTTCTGATACCTTTACCCATTCCAGATAAACCATGGCAACATGTTGATCTAGATTTTATCGTAGAGCTACCTGTGTCGAATTTACAAACAACAATCCTAGTTGTCGTAGATCATCTTACTAAGATGGCACACTTCGTACCTTATCATAAACTCTCTACAGCATCAGAGACAGCAGCTTTATTCATCAAGCATATAATCAAATTACATGGAATCCCTTCTACACTGTATTCGGACAGAGGGACACAGTTCACGTCCAACTTCTGGAGACATCTTTGTAGAATTCTGCAGATCGATCATCGTTTCTCGTCATCCTATCATGAACAGACGAACGGACAGGTGGAAAGAACAAACCAATGGCTCGAGCAGTACCTCCGGTGTTACTGTTCACAACATCAACATGATTGGGAGGAATACTTACCACTCGCCGAATATGCCTATAATGATGCAAGTAATGCCAGTACTAAGATGTCACATTTCTATGCCAATCATGGGCTTCATTCTACATTCTCATTAGCCCCGGTGTTGTCTCAGATTCCCCACTGGTGGATCAGCAGACTAATTCCATGCTGGAGGTCTTCAAGACTCTTCAAGATAACATCAAACAGGCCCAAGACTCTCAAAAGAAATATTATGACCAGAGGAGAAGACCAAAGAAACTAGCCAGGAAGTTCATAGGGCCTTTTCCCATAACTAGATTGGTAAATGAAAATGCTGTCACTCTGGCTCTACCTGCTAGTTTGCACATCCACTCCACATTCCATGTCTCCCTGATAAAACCTGCTAGACCAATGAGGGACACCACTATTGTTCTTCCTCCGGACCCAATTCGGGATTTACCAGACGAATTCGAAGTTGAAGCACTAGTAGATTCCAGGCATCATAACGGAGGAATTCAGTATCTGGTTTGCTGGAAGGGCTACTCCAGCCAGGATGACTCCTGGGAACCTTCTGCAAACATCCACGCACCGAGATTGGTTGCCTTGTTCCATCGGCGACATCCGGATCGCCCTCGTCCGCAAGCCGTGGGACGGCTTGTCTGAGAGGGGGGACCTGTAAGGGTTAATCTTCCAGTCACCTAGTAACTCCACCCCTTCTCCCTATTTCAGCACCAGCACACCTGCAGACAAGTGCTTGGTAATTTGTTTTGCTATTGAATTGCACGCTGTGTATCTGGAGTAACTTTGATTGCTTCTATCTACCTAATTTGGATTACAAATATAGGACATCCTATTCTACAAATTACACTGAGCCTCAGTGTCTAAGGTATCCTGTTCTAAGTTAATATACCTTTACAAGGAGAATTTAATTAACCTTGGTGCAGCTCTCTACATTGGATGTTCAGCTGTTACACCTCTCCCTGCAACAGACTCTGCAGCTGATCTCACAGCCTTCACGCTGACAATTGCTAACAGGCAGTTCCACTCAGAGTATACAGACATAGGAGCTGTGCTCTCACAGCCTTCGCTGTCAATTGCTAGCAGGCAGATTCACACAGAGTGCTCAGAGAGAGGAACTGCGCTCTGAATCTTTACTCTCTCCAGTAACCCCTACTGTGCTGGATTTGCTTTATGTTTGCATAACCTATTTCTATCATATCTCCTTTGTATTAGCTTGGAATTCAAATTCTTACAATCTTCCTCTACCCTAACTGTTGTTTATACCATCTGACAAATATTCAGACCTGTGTATTAACCACCTATTATAAAATCACTTCTTAACCTGTGTGCACCTGAGCAATAGGTGCGCTCCTTAAGGAAGTGAAACAAGCACCACTATTCCAAAACAATTCTGCAGCTGTGGTCTACGAATCCAGATCCATTCTCACAGCAGCTGTGTACACGAGCGGCTGGGAGGGCAGCTGTGTACACGAGCAGCTGGGAGGGCAGCTGTGTACACGAGAGGCTGCAAGGGCAGCTGTGTACACGTGAGGCTGGGAGAGGAGAGGCTGCAAGGGCAGCTGTGTACACGTGAGGCTGGGAGAGGAGAGGCTGCAAGGGCAGCTGTGTACACGAGAGGCTGCAAGGGCAGCTGTGTACACGAGAGGCTGCAAGGGCAGCTGTGTACACGAGAGGCTGCAAGGGCAGCTGTGTACACGAGAGGCTGGGAGAGGAGAAGATGGGAGGGGAGAGGCTGGGAGGGCAGCCGTGTACACGTGAGGCTGGGAGGGCAGCCGTGTACACGTGAGGCTGGGAGGGCAGCCGTGTACACGAGAGGCTGGGAGGGCAGCCGTGTACACAAGAGGCTCGGAGGGGAGAGGCTGGGAAGGGAGAGGCTGGGAGGGCAGCTGTGTACACGTGAGGCTGGAAGAGGAGAGGCTGGAAGGGCAGCTGTGTACACGTGAGGCTGGGAGGGCAGCCGTGTACATTTGAGGCTGGGAGGGCAGCCGTGTACACGAGAGGCTGGGAGGGCAGCCGTGTACACAAGAGGCTCGGAGGGGAGAGGCTGGGAAGGGAGAGGCTGGAAGGGCAGCTGTGTACACAAGAGGCTGGAAGGGCAGCCGTGTACACGAGAGGCTGGAAGGGCAGCCGTGTACACAAGAGGCTCGGAGGGGAGAGGCTGGGAAGGGAGAGGCTGGAAGGGCAGCTGTGTACACGAGAGGCTGGAAGGGCAGCTGTGTACACAAGAGGCTGGGAGGGCAGCCGTGTACACAAGAGGCTGGGAGGGCAGCCGTGTACACAAGAGGCTCGGAGGGGAGAGGCTGGGAAGGGAGAGGCTGGGAGGGCAGCTGTGTACACGTGAGGCTGGAAGAGGAGAGGCTGGAAGGGCAGCTGTGTACATTTGAGGCTGGGAGGGCAGCCGTGTACATTTGAGGCTGGGAGGGCAGCTGTGTACACGTGAGGCTGGGAGGGCAGCCGTGCACATGAGAGGCTGGGAGGGCAGCCGTGCACATGAGAGGCTGGGAAGGGAGAGGCTGGGAGGGCAGCCGTGTACACAAGAGGCTCGGAGGGGAGAGGCTGGGAAGGGAGAGGCTGGGAGGGCAGCTGTGTACACGTGAGGCTGGAAGAGGAGAGGCTGGAAGGGCAGCTGTGTACACGTGAGGCTGGGAGGGCAGCCGTGTACATTTGAGGCTGGGAGGGCAGCCGTGTACACGAGAGGCTGGGAGGGCAGCCGTGTACACAAGAGGCTCGGAGGGGAGAGGCTGGGAAGGGAGAGGCTGGAAGGGCAGCTGTGTACACGAGAGGCTGGAAGGGCAGCTGTGTACACAAGAGGCTGGGAGGGCAGCTGTGTACACAAGAGGCTGGGAGGGCAGCCGTGTACACAAGAGGCTGGGAGGGCAGCCGTGTACACAAGAGGCTCGGAGGGGAGAGGCTGGGAAGGGAGAGGCTGGGAGGGCAGCTGTGTACACGTGAGGCTGGAAGAGGAGAGGCTGGAAGGGCAGCTGTGTACATTTGAGGCTGGGAGGGCAGCCGTGTACATTTGAGGCTGGGAGGGCAGCTGTGTACACGTGAGGCTGGGAGGGCAGCCGTGCACATGAGAGGCTGGGAGGGCAGCCGTGCACATGAGAGGCTGGGAAGGGAGAGGCTGGGAAGGCAGCTGTGTACACGTGAGGCTGGGAGGGCAGCCATGTACACGTGAGGCTGGAAGGGCAGCTGTGTACACGTGAGGCTGGGAGGGCAGCTGTGTACACGTGAGGCTGGGAGGGCAGCTGTGTACACGTGAGGCTGGGAGGGCAGCCGTGTACACGTGAGGCTGGGAGGGCAGCTGTGTACACGTGAGGCTGGGAGGGCAGCTGTGTACACGTGAGGCTGGGAGGGCAGCTGTGTACACGTGAGGCTGGGAGGGCAGCTGTGTACACGTGAGGCTGGGAGGGCAGCTGTGTACACGTGAGGCTGGGAGAGGAGAGGCTGGAAGAGCAGCTGTGTACACGTGAGGCTGGGAGGGCAGCCGTGTACACGTGAGGCTGGGAGGGCAGCCGTGTACATTTGAGGCTGGGAGGGCAGCCGTGTACACGTGAGGCTGGGAGGGCAGCCGTGTACACGAGAGGCTGGGAGGGGAGAGGCTGGGAGGGCAGCCGTGTACACGTGAGGCTGGGAGGGGAGAGGCTGGGAGGGCAACCGTGTACACGTGAGGCAGGGAGGGGAGAGGCTGGGAGGGCAGCCGTGTACACGTGAGGCTGGGAGGGGAGAGGCTGGGAGGGCAGCCGTGTACACGTGAGGCTGGGAGGGGAGAGGCTGGGAGGGTAGCCGTGTACACGTGAGGCTGGGAGGGGAGAAGATGGGAGGGGAGAGGCTGGGAGGGCAGCCGTGTACATGTGAGGCTGGGAGGGCAGCCGTGTACACGTGAGGCTGGGAGGGCAGCCGTGTACACGAGAGGCTGGGAGGGCAGCCGTGTACACGAGAGGCTCGGAGGGGAGAGGCTGGGAAGGGAGAGGCTGGGAGGGCAGCTGTGTACACGTGAGGCTGGAAGAGGAGAGGCTGGAAGGGCAGCTGTGTACACGTGAGGCTGGGAGGGCAGCCGTGTACATTTGAGGCTGGGAGGGCAGCCGTGTACACGAGAGGCTGGGAGGGCAGCCGTGTACACAAGAGGCTCGGAGGGGAGAGGCTGGAAGGGCAGCTGTGTACACGAGAGGCTGGAAGGGCAGCTGTGTACAAGAGAGGCTGGGAGGGCAGCCGTGTACACAAGAGGCTCGGAGGGGAGAGGCTGGGAAGGGAGAGGCTGGAAGGGCAGCTGTGTACACGAGAGGCTGGAAGGGCAGCTGTGTACACGTGAGGCTGGGAGGGCAGCTGTGTACACGTGAGGCTGGGAGGGCAGCTGTGTACACGTGAGGCTGGGAGGGCAGCTGTGTACACGTGAGGCTGGGAGAGGAGAGGCTGGAAGAGCAGCTGTGTACACGTGAGGCTGGGAGGGCAGCCGTGTACATTTGAGGCTGGGAGGGCAGCCGTGTACATTTGAGGCTGGGAGGGCAGCCGTGTACACGTGAGGCTGGGAGGGCAGCCGTGTACACGAGAGGCTGGGAGGGGAGAGGCTGGGAGGGCAGCCGTGTACACGTGAGGCTGGGAGGGGAGAGGCTGGGAGGGCAACCGTGTACACGTGAGGCAGGGAGGGGAGAGGCTGGGAGGGCAGCCGTGTACACGTGAGGCTGGGAGGGGAGAGGCTGGGAGGGCAGCCGTGTACACAAGAGGCTCGGAGGGGAGAGGCTGGGAAGGGAGAGGCTGGGAGGGCAGCTGTGTACACGTGAGGCTGGAAGAGGAGAGGCTGGAAGGGCAGCTGTGTACATTTGAGGCTGGGAGGGCAGCCGTGTACATTTGAGGCTGGGAGGGCAGCTGTGTACACGTGAGGCTGGGAGGGCAGCCGTGCACATGAGAGGCTGGGAGGGCAGCCGTGCACATGAGAGGCTGGGAAGGGAGAGGCTGGGAAGGCAGCTGTGTACACGTGAGGCTGGGAGGGCAGCCATGTACACGTGAGGCTGGAAGGGCAGCTGTGTACATGTGAGGCTGGGAGGGCAGCTGTGTACACGTGAGGCTGGGAGGGCAGCTGTGTACACGTGAGGCTGGGAGGGCAGCTGTGTACACGTGAGGCTGGGAGGGCAGCTGTGTACACGTGAGGCTGGGAGGGCAGCTGTGTACACGTGAGGCTGGGAGAGGAGAGGCTGGAAGAGCAGCTGTGTACACGTGAGGCTGGGAGGGCAGCCGTGTACATTTGAGGCTGGGAGGGCAGCCGTGTACATTTGAGGCTGGGAGGGCAGCCGTGTACACGTGAGGCTGGGAGGGCAGCCGTGTACACGAGAGGCTGGGAGGGGAGAGGCTGGGAGGGCAGCCGTGTACACGTGAGGCTGGGAGGGGAGAGGCTGGGAGGGCAACCGTGTACACGTGAGGCAGGGAGGGGAGAGGCTGGGAGGGCAGCCGTGTACACGTGAGGCTGGGAGGGGAGAGGCTGGGAGGGCAGCCGTGTACACGTGAGGCTGGGAGGGGAGAGGCTGGGAGGGCAGCCGTGTACACGTGAGGCTGGGAGGGCAGCCGTGTACACGTGAGGCTGGGAGGGGAGAGGCTGGGAGGGCAGCCGTTTACACGTGAGGCTGGGAGGGCAGCTGTGTACACGTGAGGCTGGGAGGGCAGCTGCGTACACGTGAGGCTGGGAGGGCAGCCGCGTACACGTGAGGCTGGGAGGGCAGCCGTGTAAACGTGAGGCTGGGAGGGGAGAGGCTGGGAGGGCAGCCGTGTACACGTGAGGCTGGGAGAGGAGAGGCTGGAAGGACAGCTGTGTACACATGAGGCTGGGAGAGGAGAGGCTGGGAGGGCAGCTGTGTACACGTGAGGCTGGGAGGGCAGCTGTGTACACGTGAGGCTGGGCGGGCAGCTGTGTACATGTGAGGCTGGGAGGGCATCCATGTACATTTGAGGCTGGAAGGGCAGCCGTGTACACGTGAGGCTGGGAGGGCATCCATGTACATTTGAGGCTGGAAGGGCAGCCGTGTACATGTGAGGCTGGGAGAGGAGAGGCTGGAAGGGCAGCTGTGTACACGGTAGGCTGGGAGGGCAGCTGTGTACACGTGAGGCTGGGAGGGGAGAGGCTGGAAGGGCAGCCGTGTACATTTGAGGCTGGAAGGGCAGCTGTGTACACGTGAGGCTGGGAGGGCAGCCGTGTACATTTGAGGCTGGGAGAGGAGAAGCTGGGAGGGGAGAGGCTATAAAGGATATAAAGTATAATTAATTTATTGACGAAAACCTTCTTACCTTTTATCTTCTCATACATGGAGTCTTGATGCATCTCCAGCTGCCTCTCACACGTGGCCGTCTGGGACTTTTCCCACTCATGTGTATTCTGCTGGAGCTCTACCTCTTCGCGTGTGGCCTGCTGGAGCTCTACCTCTTTGTGTGTGGCCTGCTGGAGCTCTACCTCTTCGCGTGTGGCCTCCAGGAGCTCTACCTCATTGCGTGTGGCCTGCTGGAGCTCTACCTCTTTGCGTGTGGCCTCCAGGAGCTCTACCTCTTTGCGTGTGGCCTCCAGGAGCTCTACCTCTTTGCGTGTGGCCTCCAGGAGCTCTACCTCTTTGCGTGTGGCCTCCAGGAGCTCTACCTCTTTGCGTGTGGCCTCCAGGAGCTCTACCTCTTTGCGTGTGGCCTCCAGGAGCTCTACCTCTTTGCGTGTGGCCTCCAGGAGCTCTACCTCTTTGCGTGTGGCCTCCAGGAGCTCTACCTCTTTGCGTGTGGCCTCCAGGAGCTCTACCTCTTTGCGTGTGGCCTCCAGGAGCTCTACCTCTTTGCGTGTGGCCTCCAGGAGCTCTACCTCTTTGCGTGTGGCCTCCAGGAGCTCTACCTCTTTGCGTGTGGCCTCCAGGAGCTCTACCTCTTTGCGTGTGGCCTCCAGGAGCTCTACCTCTTTGTGTGTGGCCTCCAGGAGCTCTACCTCTTTGTGTGTGGCCTCCAGGAGCTCTACCTCTTTGAATGTGGCCTCCAGGAGCTCTACCTCTTTGAATGTGGCCTCCAGGAGCTCTACCTCTTTGAATGTGGCCTCCAGGTGCTCTACATCTTCGTGTGTGGCCTGCTGGAGTTTTTCTTGCTTGTGTACAGTTTTTGGACCATATAACTCAAATCCCTGTTCTAAGTCCCATGAAGTATATTGGCTGCTCTCCTGTTCCATCTCACATGTGTCGTCTTGATGCATTTTCTGCTCATGTGTCCCCTCCTGGAACATTACTTGCTCTGATATGAAATCATGCTCATGGGTGCCCTCACAGAGCTGTACCTGCTCATGGGTGCCCTCACAGAGCTGTACCTGCTCATGGGTGCCCTCACAGAGCTGTACCTGCTCATGGGTGCCCTCACAGAGCTGTACCTGCTCATGGGTGCCCTCACAGAGCTGTACCTGCTCATGGGTGCCCTCACAGAGCTGTACCTGCTCATGGGTGCCCTCACAAAGCTGTACCTGCTCATGGGTGCCCTCACAAAGCTGTACCTGCTCATGGGTGCCCTCACAAAGCTGTACCTGCTCATGGGTGCCCTTACAGAGCTGTACCTGCTCATGGGTGCCCTCACAGAGCTGTACCTGCTCATGGGTGCCCTCACAGAGCTGTACCTGCTCATGGGTACCCTCACAGAGCTGTACCTGCTCATGGGTACCCTCACAGAGCTGTACCTGCTCATGGGTGCGCTCACAGAGCTGTACCTGCTCATGGGTGCGCTCACAGAGCTGTACCTGCTCATGGGTGCGCTCACAGAGCTGTACCTGCTCATGGGTGCGCTCACAGAGCTGTACCTGCTCATGGGTGCGCTCACAGAGCTGTACCTGCTCATGGGTGCGCTCACAGAGCTGTACCTGCTCATGGGTGCGCTCACAGAGCTGTACCTGCTCATAGGTGTCCTGGATTTTATTGTGCTTACAGTTGCCCTCTTGGAACTTTTTCTCCTCATATGCATCCTCCTGGAGGTTTAAACTCTGATATGTGGTACCCTGGCATGTTTTCTGCTCATAATTGACCACCTGGAGCTCTACCTGCTTGCGTGTAGCATCTTGGAGCTGTATCTCCTTGTGCATGGCCTCCTGGAGCCATACCTGCATGTGCAGGGCCTCCTGGAGCTCCTTATGCGTGATCTCCTGGTGCTGTACATGCTCATGCATGGCCTCAAACAATTCTGGTGTATGTACGGTTTTATGACCCAGAACCACACAGGTGTGCTTTACTTTATGTAATAAATTTGTGCTATTATCTGGTTTTTCATGCCCTACCCCTTTAAGAGTGGAATCTTGGGCCCTCTCTTGTTGTATGTGATGTATAACCACCTGAGTCACCTCTTGCCTGGGATTTCTAGGAAACTCTTTGGCCTCATGATACATTGTTTCTGGTTTATATTCAGAGTGGCACATCTCTTGCCCTCTCTCATGTATGATCTCATAGGGCTGAATTTTAGAGACCTCTTGCATGGGTGAATTGTGTCCCTCAGCCACCTGTGATGTAGCATCATAATACTCCTCTACCCCTTTACATGTGAACACTGATTTTCCCTCAGATGTGGTTTTTAGGCATTGCCCATGTTCCGCCCAACAAGCTTTTACTTGCGCTTGTGTATGTTCCTCGTCACCCTGGTGTTTGGTTTGATACCATCCCTCAGATGTGGTTTCTAGGCATTGCTCATGTTCCTCCCAACAAGCTTTTACTTGCGCTTGTGTATGTTCCTCGTCACCCTGGGGTTTGGTTTGATACCATCCCTCAGATGTGGTTTCTAGGCATTGCTCATGTTCCTCCCAACAAGCTTTTACTTGCGCTTGTGTATATTCCTCATCGCCCATGGGTTTGGTTTGTGGTTGATAACATCCCTCCACCCAAGTGGTTTTCTGGTGCTCACTTGGCTGCTGAATTGTCATGGACCGCTGGGATTGTTCCTCTTCCACCTTTCCCAGGTCAAAGATCTCCATTAAGCTACAGACAAGATGTTGAGTCATGAGAGGAACATTTAGTCTTATCATACAGTTTCCCTTAACTGATTGCTATAAAAGCATTCGCTAGCACTGATGCACAATGTGGATGGGCAGACTCTGTACAAAGCAAAACAAAACACAGAACAAATATATCAAAGTGGAATTTAAAATACAAAAATGTTTTATTCATACATAAATAAATCACAGAAAATAGCAGCTGCTATAAATACATGATTTAAAAAAAATAAAAAATGAAAAGGTAAAAAGCATCGATATAGTGGTCAATCCTAATATGTCTCATGTTTAAATATTCTTTATTAAAAAGGGATAATAAAGTCCAAATTAAACTTTGATGATTCAGATAGGGCATGTCATTTTAAACAACTTTCTAATTTACTTTAATCATCAAATTTGCTTTGTTCTCTTAAAAGCCAAAACTAGGTAGGCGCTTTCCAAGCCGTTGAAGGCCGCCTCTTATCTGAATGCATTTGACAGTTTTTCACAGCTAGAGGGCGTTAGTTCATGGGTTTCATATAAATAACACTGTGCTCACGTATGTAAAGTTATTTAAGAGTCAGTACTAATTGCCTGAAATGCAAATCTGTCAAAAGATCTGAGATAAAGAGGCAGTCAGTAGAAGCTTAGATACAAGGTAATTACAGAGGTAAAAAGTATATTAACATAACCGTGTTGGGTATGGAAAACTGGGGAATGGTAAATAAAGGGATTATCTATCTTTTTAATCAATAACATTTTTGGTGTTTACTGTCCCTTTAATTTTTCTCAAAGCTTTTAACATAGAAAAGGCATCACAGTCACAATTATTCTAACAATTAAGAGGGTGTGCCAAGTCTTTTCTTTTACCCTCGTCTATAGGTTATCTGAATGAGGAAATAAGAGACGACATAACAAAAGCAGATCTAACGAGTAGATCAGTCAATGCTTCCTCCCTGTATTAAAGTCCATATAACAGTTCTTGTTCCGGACCTGGAGCCTTCCCTGGCTTTAGTTCCTTAATAGCCAATTTTACTTCTGAATTTGTTATTGCTGCCTTTAAAATGGTATCTAGATCAGTTTGTGTGACCTTGGGCTGTCTAAGAATTTCTGTGATAAAGCTTGAGTAATAGCGGTTATTTCTACTTTGTGTCCGTCATACAATGAGCTATAGTCCTGTGCCAAACCATCAGCTATCTCTTTAGGGTCAGACGTCAGTGTGCCAAACCATCAGCTATCTCTTTAGGGTCCGACGTCAGTGTGCCAAACCATCATCTCTCTCTTTAGGGTCCGACGTCAGTGTGCCAAACCATCAGCTATCTCTTTAGGTTCCGACGTCAGTGTGCCAAACCATCAGCTATCTCTTTAGGGTCCGACGTCAGTGTGCCAAACCATCAGCTATCTCTTTAGGGTCCGACGTCAGTGTGCCAAACCATCAGCTATCTCTTTAGGGTCCGACGTCAGTGTGCCAAACCATCAGCTATCTCTTTAGGTTCCGACGTCAGTGTGCCAAACCATCAGCTATCTCTTTAGGGTCCGACGTCAGTGTGCCAAACCATCAGCTATCTCTTTAGGGTCCGACGTCAGTGTGCCAAACCATCAGCTATCTCTTTAGGGTCCGACGTCAGTGTGCCAAACCATCAGCTATCTCTTTAGGGTCCGAAGTCACTGTGCAAAACCATCAGCTATCTCTTTAGGGTCCGACGTCACTGTGCAAAACCATCAGCTGTCTCTTTAGGGTCCGACGTCACTGTGCAAAACCATCAGCTATCTCTTTGAGGGTCAGACGTCACTGTGCCAGTTGTTATTTGAATTAGGGGATTGGAAATGGATTTGATTTTGTCTCGTATTTTGTTAGCTAGGTAATTATCTGGTTTGTTCGCATATAAAAAATATTGAGCTTTTAAGCTGCCGTAAAGATCCTTCGTTCACGATGTTATCTAGTTGTTGGTGTTTCTGTACCTCTAAGGCTCAATTGGAGCTGAAATGCGTTGTCACCAAAGACAATCCCTTAGAAGACACTGAACTCCACACACCTCTGTGTGTAGCAAGATCGCGTGGGAGTAGTCGAGCTATAACGCTCTACAGTGAAAGTCACAGGGGGCTGAGTGGCTAACTTGTGTGCAAAGGTCAGAAGGACCACTTGTATGGAAGAGAGCACTATACCCGGAGTTCCGTGGGCTTACTATAAATAACGTACGAGGATTTGCATCTATATAAAATGATGTGTAGTGGGGATAAGGGTGTCATGTGGATCTTATAAAGATATATGAAAGAGACATCGATTGGAAGAAACCTTCTTGACACAACACCAGTTTCCTTTTATTTACACATTAGGAAACTTTGTGGATGTATTGCTGTAATTAGTACTGACCGCTATATCGATGCTTTTTACCTTTTCATTTATTTTTTTAAATCATGCATTATTTATAGCAGCTCCTACTTTTTGGGATTTCTTTATGTATGAATAAAATATTTTGTATTTTTAATTCCACTTTGATATATTCATTCTGTGTTAGAATTTTGCCTTGTACAGACAATTGTGCTTTGTAATCATTTCTATTATTTACAAGATTTTGGGAATAACTTGGATTCTCTCTCTAAGAAAAGGGCAGGAGTTTCATGGTCTAAAATGTGCTTCACTGCCTCACACCTACCTCACTGACCGCAAAGAGTGAAAGAACACAAAAAACATTTTACTGACAAATGTAATATTCCCCTCAGTTACGAAAAAAAATCTCCCTCTGTAGATACACACACACACACAGTGTCCGTCCGTCCCTCCCTCCGCAGACACACACACACAGTGTCCGTCCGTCCCTCCCTCCCTCTGCAGACAGACACACACACACACAGTGTCCGTCCGTCCCTCCCTCCCTCTGCAGACACACACACACACAGTGTCCGTCCGTCTCTCCCTCCGCAGACACACACACACAGTGTCCGTCCGTCTCTCCCTCCCTCTGCAGACACACACACAGTGTCCGTCCGTCCCTCCCTCTGCAGACACACACACACAGTGTCCGTCCCTCCCTCTGCAGACACACACACAGAGTGTCCGTCCCTCCCTCTGCAGACACACACACACAGTGTCCGTCCGTCCCTCCCTCTGCAGACACACACACACAGTGTCCGTCCCTCCCTCTGCAGACACACACACACAGTGTCCGTCCCTCCCTCTGCAGACACACACACACAGTGTCCGTCCCTCCCTCTGCAGAAACACACACACAGTGTTCGTCCCTCACTCCCTCTGCAGATACACACACACACACACAGTGTCCGTCCCTCCCTCTGCAGACACACACACACACAGTGTCCGTCCCTCCCTCCCTCAGCAGATACAACCACAAACAGTGTCCGTCCCTCCCTCTGCAGACACACACACACAGTGTCCCTCCCTCCCTCACTCCCTCTGCAGATACACACAGTGTCCGTCCGTCTCTCCCTCCGCAGACACACACACACAGTGTCCGTCCGTCTCTCCCTCCCTCTGCAGACACACACACAGTGTCCGTCCGTCCCTCCCTCTGCAGACACACACACACAGTGTCCGTCCCTCCCTCTGCAGACACACACACAGAGTGTCCGTCCCTCCCTCTGCAGACACACACACACAGTGTCCGTCCGTCCCTCCCTCTGCAGACACACACACACAGTGTCCGTCCCTCCCTCTGCAGACACACACACACAGTGTCCGTCCCTCCCTCTGCAGAAACACACACACAGTGTTCGTCCCTCACTCCCTCTGCAGATACACACACACACACACAGTGTCCGTCCCTCCCTCTGCAGACACACACACACACAGTGTCCGTCCCTCCCTCCCTCAGCAGATACAACCACAAACAGTGTCCGTCCCTCCCTCTGCAGACACACACACACAGTGTCCCTCCCTCCCTCACTCCCTCTGCAGATACACACAGTGTCCGTCCCTCCCTCTGCAGACACACACACACACAGTGTCCGTCCCTCCCTCTGCAGACACACGCACACACAGTGTCCGTCCCTCCCTCTGCAGACACACGCACACAGTGTCCGTCCCTCCTTCTGCAGACACACACAGTGTCCGTCCCTCCTTCTGCAGACACACACAGTGTCCGTCCCTCCCTCTGCAGACACACGCACACAGTGTCCGTCCCTCCTTCTGCAGACACACACAGTGTCCGTCCCTCCTTCTGCAGACACACACAGTGTCCGTCCCTCCCTCTGCAGACACACACACAGTGTCCGTCCCTCCTTCTGCAGACACACACACAGTGTCCGTCCCTCCTTCTGCAGACACACACACAGTGTCCGTCCCTCCCTCTGCAGACACACGCACACAGTGTCCGTCCCTCCTTCTGCAGACACACACACAGTGTCCGTCCCTCCCTCTGCAGACACACGCACACAGTGTCCGTCCCTCCTTCTGCAGACACACACAGTGTCCGTCCCTCCTTCTGCAGACACACACAGTGTCCGTCCCTCCTTCTGCAGACACACACAGTGTCCGTCCCTCCCTCTGCAGACACACACACAGTGTCCGTCCCTCCTTCTGCAGACACACACACAGTGTCCGTCCCTCCTTCTGCAGACACACACACAGTGTCCGTCCCTCCTTCTGCAGACACACACACAGTGTCCGTCCCTCCCTCCCTCTGCAGACACACACACACATACATAGTGTCTGTACCTCCCTCCCTCTGCAGACACACACACACAGTGTCCGTCCCTCCCTCCCTCCCTCTGCAGACACACACACACAGTGTCCGTCCCTTCCTCCCTCTGCAGACACACACACACAGTGTCCGTCCCTTCCTCGCTCTGCAGACACACACACAGTGTCCGTCCCTTCCTCCCTCTGCAGACACACACACAGTGTCCGTCCCTCCTTCTGCAGACACACACACAGTGTCCGTCCCTCCTTCTGCAGACACACACACAGTGTCCGTCCCTCCTTCTGCAGACACACACACAGTGTCCGTCCCTCCTTCTGCAGACACACACACAGTGTCCGTCCCTCCTTCTGCAGACACACACACAGTGTCCGTCCCTCCTTCTGCAGACACACACACAGTGTCCGTCCCTCCTTCTGCAGACACACACACAGTGTCCGTCCCTCCTTCTGCAGACACACACAGTGTCCGTCCCTCCTTCTGCAGACACACACAGTGTCCGTCCCTCCTTCTGCAGACACACACAGTGTCCGTCCCTCCCTTCTGCAGACACACACAGTGTCCGTCCCTCCTTCTGCAGACACACACAGTGTCCGTCCCTCCTTCTGCAGACACACACAGTGTCCGTCCCTCTTTCTGCAGACACACACAGTGTCCGTCCCTCCTTCTGCAGACACACACAGTGTCCGTCCCTCCTTCTGCAGACACACACAGTGTCCGTCCCCTCCTTCTGCAGACACACACAGTGTCCCGTCCCTCCTTCTGCAGACACACACAGTGTCCGTCCCTCCTTCTGCAGACACACACAGTGTCCGTCCCTCCTTCTGCAGACACACACAGTGGTCCGTCCCTCCTTCTGCAGACACACACAGTGTCCGTCCCTCCTTCTGCAGACACACACACAGTGTCCGTCCCTCCTTCTGCAGACACACACACAGTGTCCGTCCCTCCTTCTGCAGACACACACACAGTGTCCGTCCCTCCCTCTGCAGACACACACAGTGTCCCGTCCCTCCCTCTGCAGACACACACACACACAGTGTCCCGTCCCTCCTTCTGCAGACACACACACAGTGTCCGTCCCTCCTTCTGCAGACACACACACAGTGTCCGTCCCTCCTTCTGCAGACACACACACAGTGTCCGTCCCTCCTTCTGCAGACACACACACAGTGTCCGTCCCTCCTTCTGCAGACACACACACAGTGTCCGTCCCTCCCTCCCTCTGCAGATATACACACACACACACAGTGTCCATCCCTCCCTCCCTCTGCAGACACACACACACATACATAGTGTCTGTACCTCCCTCCCTCTGCAGACACACACACACAGTGTCCGTCCCTTCCTCCCTCTGCAGACACACACACACAGTGTCCGTCCCTCCTTCTGCAGACACACACACAGTGTCCGTCCCTCCTTCTGCAGACACACACACACAGTGTCCGTCCCTCCTTCTGCAGACACACACACAGTGTCCGTCCCTCCTTCTGCAGACACACACACAGTGTCCGTCCCTCCCTCCCTCTGCAGACACACACACAGTGTCCGTCCCTCCTTCTGCAGACACACACACAGTGTCCGTCCCTCCCTCCCTCCCTCTGCAGACACACACACACAGTGTCCGTCCCTCCCTCCCTCCCTCTGCAGACACACACACAGTGTCCGTCCGTCCCTCCCTCCCTCTGCAGACACACACACACACAGTGTCCGTTCGTCCCTCCCTCCCTCTGCAGACACACACACACACAGTGTCCGTTCGTCCCTCCCTCCCTCTGCAGACACACACACACAGTGTCCGTCCCTCCCTCCCTCCCTCTGCAGACACACACACAGTGTCCGTCCGTCCCTCCCTCCCTCTGCAGACACACACACACAGTGTCCGTCCGTCCCTCCCTCCCTCTGCAGACACACACACAGTGTCCGTCCGTCCCTCCCTCTGCAGACACACACACACAGTGTCCGTCCGTCCCTCCCTCTGCAGACACACACACACAGTGTCCGTCCGTCCCTCCCTCTGCAGACACACACACACAGTGTCCGTCCGTCCCTCCCTCTGCAGACACACACACACACAGTGTCCGTCCGTCCCTCCCTCTGCAGACACACACACACACAGTGTCCGTCCGTCCCTCCCTCTGCAGACACACACACACAGTGTCCGTCCGTCCCTCCCTTCCTCTGCAGAAACACACACACAGTGTTCGTCCCTCACTCCCTCTGCAGATACACACACACACAGTGTCCGTCCCTCCCTCTGCAGACACACACACAGTGTCCCTCCCTCCCTCTGCAGACACACACACAGTGTCCCTCCCTCCCTCTGCAGACACACACACACACACACACACAGTGTCCCTCCCTCCCTCTGCAGATACAACCACAAACAGTGTCCGTCCCTCCCTCTGCAGACACACACACACAGTGTCCCTCCCTCCCTCCCTCTGCAGATACACACACACAGTGTCGTCCCTCCCTCTGCAGATATACACACACAGTGTCCGTCCCTCCCTCTGCAGACACACACAGTGTCCCTCCCTCCCTCCCTCTGCAGACACACACACACACACAGTGTCCCTCCCTCCCTCTGCAGATACAACCACAAACAGTGTCCGTCCCTCCCTCTGCAGACACACACACACAGTGTCCCTCCCTCTGCAGATACACACACACAGTGTCGTCCCTCCCTCTGCAGATATACACACACAGTGTCCATCCCTCCCTCCCTCTGCAGACACACACACAGTGTCCGTCCCTCCCTCCCTCTGCAGACACACACACAGTGTCCGTCCCTCCCTCCCTCTGCAGACACACACACACACAGTGTCCCGTCCCTCCCTCTGCAGACACACAGTGTCCCGTCCCTCCCTCTGCAGACACACAGTGTCCCGTCCCTCCCTCTGCAGACACACAGTGTCCCGTCCCTCCCTCTGCAGACACACACACACACAGTGTCCCGTCCCTCCCTCTGCAGACACACACACACACAGTGTCCCGTCCCTCCCTCTGCAGACACACACACACACAGGGTCCCGTCCCTCCCTCTGCAGACACACACACACACAGTGTCCCGTCCCTCCCTCTGCAGACACACACACACACAGTGTCCCGTCCCTCCCTCTGCAGACACACACACACACAGTGTCCCGTCCCTCCCTCTGCAGACACACACACACACAGTGTCCCGTCCCTCCCTCTGCAGACACACACACACACAGTGTCCCGTCCCTCCCTCTGCAGACACACACACACACAGTGTCCCGTCCCTCCCTCTGCAGACACACACACACACAGTGTCCCGTCCCTCCCTCTGCAGACACACACACACACAGTGTCCCGTCCCTCCCTCTGCAGACACACACACACACAGTGTCCCGTCCCTCCCTCTGCAGACACACACACACACAGTGTCCCGTCCCTCCCTCTGCAGACACACACACACACAGTGTCCCGTCCCTCCCTCTGCAGACACACACACACACAGTGTCCCGTCCCTCCCTCTGCAGACACACACACACACAGTGTCCCGTCCCTCCCTCTGCAGACACACACACACACAGTGTCCCGTCCCTCCCTCTGCAGACACACACACACACAGTGTCCCGTCCCTCCCTCTGCAGACACACACACACACAGTGTCCCGTCCCTCCCTCTGCAGACACACACACACACAGTGTCCCGTCCCTCCCTCTGCAGACACACACACACACAGTGTCCCGTCCCTCCCTCTGCAGACACACACACACACAGTGTCCCGTCCCTCCCTCTGCAGACACACACACACACAGTGTCCCGTCCCTCCCTCTGCAGACACACACACACAGTGTCCCGTCCCTCCCTCTGCAGACACACACACACAGTGTCCCGTCCCTCCTTCTGCAGACACACACACAGTGTCCCATCCCTCCCTCTGCAGACACACACACAGTGTCCATCCCTACATCTCTCTGTAGACACACAGTGTCCGTCCCTCCAACTACAGACACAGTGACCATCACTCTCGCTACACACACACGGTGACCATCACTCCCACTGCAGACACACACAGTGACCATCAATCCCGCTGCAGACACACAGACAGTGACAATCACTCTAGCTACAGACACACACACACAGTGACCATCACTCTCGCTACAGACACACACACACAGTGACCATCACTCCCGCTGCAGACACACACACACACAGTGACCACCCCTCTTGCTTACTACAGACACACAATGGCCATTTCGCTTACAAAATGAATCTGGCAGGAAACCCAAAGCCTCAAGCCCATGCTCCTACATACAAGTTTCATTGCCAGATCATCACAGCTTAGTTTTTCAGCATTATGTATAGGTAGGGAAGGCTCGTTGGTTCTACTTTACAGTCAGATTATTGCCAGAGGAGCACTGTACAAGAACACCAGGACATCAATGGTGTCACCTGCAGAGACAAGAGCACAGGAGGGAAAACGAACCCGGGTTCTATCCATCCTATCAGCAAAACATAGAACAAGCTACAAGAGATCTGGGAACGAGGCTTTCATGGAGGAAAACAAGATTTGAGACTTTGGTTTTCTTGTCCTGTTCCATTTAAAAGGGACAATCTTCACTGGTGAGTGCTACAAGGGGGAGCCAAGGTAACCGCTGCCCCCTTTGTTGTTAAACTAAAGTATTTAAAAAGGTACACAAAGTGCGAGTGAATTACCACATGAACCCACTACGGGACTTTACCTATCTGAGGCCGCTTCAGATCCCTTTGCAGTTTCAGGAGCCAGGCCGTTTGCTGCTGATGGAAACATTTTATTATGACTTACAGAACATAAGAACCCAATACAGCGAGACCACATTATATATTAGCACAGGCGGTCACGGAGACCTCAGATAAAACAGGTGTGAGCATGGGACCCAGTTGGTCATAGTTAACTCATAAGGTATAAATGACCTAAGTCTTACACGTCTGTCTGTGGCACTCAGGATGGGCGTCTTTGTGGTGATACGGTCTCTCTGCACAAATGGTTCTCTGACAGTCATGTCCCTGCAGTCTCATAATGCTCGGAGAGCATTCAGTGTCCTCCTCATACGTGTCTGATACTTCCACAAAGCTACAAGAATGAGGTTTACATTGTCATACTTGGCGTAATGTGTCACCCAGCAGTTCCTAGCACACATCTGAACAAGCAGCTTCAGTGAATCTTTTTACACATCACCTTTACCTCATAGTGTCACTAAAAGTTGTCACACCTGTCCTTACATCGTCTCACACAAACCCCTTCACCAAAGTGACACACACCGTCACACCCAAACTGCCTCACCAAAACCACACACACACCGTCACACCCAAACTGCCTCACCAAAACCACACACACCGTCACACCCAAACTGCCTCACCAAAGCCACACACACACACACACCGTCACACCCAAACTGCCTCACCAAAGCCACACACACACACCGTCACACCCAAACTGCCTCACCAAAGCCACACACACACACACCGTCACACCCAAGCTGCCTCACCAAAGCCACACACACACCGTCACACACAAACTGCCTCACCAAAGCCACACACACACACCGTCACACCCAAACTGCCTCACCAAAGCCACACACACACACCGTCACACCCAAACTGCCTCACCAAAGCCACACACACACACCGTCACACCCAAACTGCCTCACCAAAGCCACACACACACACCGTCACACCCAAACTGCCTCACCAAAGCCACACACACACACCGTCACACCCAAACTGCCTCACCAAAGCCACACACACACACCGTCACACCCAAACTGCCTCACCAAAGCCACACACCGTCACACCCAAACTGCCTCACCAAAGCCACACACCGTCACACCCAAACTGCCTCACCAAAGCCACACACCGTCACACCCAAACTGCCTCACCAAAGCCACACACCGTCACACCCAAACTGCCTCACCAAAGCCACACACCGTCACACCCAAACTGCCTCACCAAAGCCACACACCGTCACACCCAAACTGCCTCACCAAAGCCACACCCCGTCACACCCAAACTGCCTCACCAAAGCCACACACACACACCGTCACACCCAAACTGCCTCACCAAAGCCACACACACACCCCGTCACACCCAAACTGCCTCACCAAAGCCACACACACCGTCACACCCAAACTGCCTCACCAAAGCCACACACAAACACACACTGTCACACCCAAACTGCCTCACCAAAGCCACACACCGTCACACCCAAACTGCCTCACCAAAGCCACACACCGTCACATCCAAGCTGCCTCACCAAAGCCACACACACCCCGTCACACCCAAACTGCCTCACCAAAGCCACACACACCCCGTCACACCCAAACTGCCTCACCAAAGCCACACACACCGTCACACCCAAACTGCCTCACCAAAGCCACACACACCGTCACACCCAAACTGCCTCACCAAAGCCACACACACACACCGTCACACCCAAACTGCCTCACCAAAGCCACACACACACACCGTCACACCCAAACTGCCTCACCAAAGCCACACACACCGTCACACCCAAACTGCCTCACCAAAGCCACACACACCGTCACACCCAAACTGCCTCACCAAAGCCACACACACGTCACAACCAAACTGCCTCACAAACACACCCCGTCACAACCAAGCTGCCTCACCAAAGCCACACACACACACCGTCACAACCAAACTGCCTCACCAAAGCGCCACACACACACCGTCACACCCAAACTGCCTCACCAAAGCCCACACACACCGTCACACCCAAGCTGCCTCACCAAAGCCACACACCGTCACACCCAAGCTGCCTCACCAAAGCCACACACACCGTCACACCCAAGCTGCCTCACCAAAGCCACACACACCGTCACACCCAAACTGCCTCACCAAAGCCACACACACACACACACACCGTCACACCCAAACTGCCTCACCAAAGCCACACACACACACACCGTCACACCCAAACTGCCTCACCAAAGCCACACACCCAAACTGCCTCACCAAAGCCACACACACCGTCACACCCAAACTGCCTCACCAAAGCCCACACACACACCGTCACACCCAAACAGCCTCACCAAAGCCACACACACACCGTCACACCCAAATTGCCTCACCAAAGCCACACACACACCCCGTCACACCCAAACTGCCTCACCAAAGCCCCCCCCGTCACACCCAAGCTGCCTCACCAAAGCCACACACACCGTCACACCCAAGCTGCCTCACCAAAGCCACACACACCGTCAAACCCAAGCTGCCTCACCAAAGCCACACACCGTCACACCCAAACTGCCTCACCAAAGCCACAAAGACTGTCACAACCAAACTGCCTCACCAAAGCCACACACACACACCGTCACACCCAAACTGCCTCACCAAAGCCACACACACACTGTCACAACCAAACTGCCTCACCAAAGCCACACACACCGTCACACCCAAACTGCCTCACCAAAGCCCACACACACACCGTCACTCCCAAATTGCCTCACCAAAGCCACACACACACCCCGTCACACCCAAACTGCCTCACCAAAGCCACACACACCGTCACACCCAAGCTGCCTCACCAAAGCCACACACACCGTCACACCCAAGCTGCCTCACCAAAGCCACACCCCGTCACACCCAAACTGCCTCACCAAAGCCACACACCCCGCCACACCCAAACTGCCTCACCAAAGCCACACACACCGTCACACCCAAACTGCCTCACCAAAGCCACACACACCGTCACACCCAAACTGCCTCACCAAAGCCACACACACCGTCACACCCAAACTGCCTCACCAAAGCCACACACACACCGTCACAACCAAACTGCCTCACCAAAGCCACACACACACCGTCACAACCAAACTGCCTCACCAAAGCCACACACACACCGTCACAACCAAACTGCCTCACCAAAGCCACACACACCCCGTCACAACCAAACTGCCACACACACCATCACACCCAAACTGCCTCACCAAAGCCACACATGTAACCACTAATAAGTGTGACAAGTGACAGTGTGTCACATAATGTATCTCATCTGTATGTTACCTGATGTAACCGCTAATAAGTGTGACAAGTGACAGTGTGTCACATAATGCATATCATCTGTCTGTTATCAGATCTAACTGCTAATAATTGTGACAAGTGACAGTGTGTCGCATAATGTGTCTCATCTGTCTGTTATCTAATGTAACCACTAACAAGTGCGACAAGTGACAGTGTGTCACATCTGTTATCTAATGTAACCACTAACAAGTGCGACAAGTGACAGTGTGTCACATCTGTTATCTAATGTAACCACTAACAAGTGCGACAAGTGACAGTGTGTCACATCTGTTATCTAATGTAACCACTAACAAGTGCGACAAGTGACAGTGTGTCACATAATGTGTCTCATCTGTCTGTTATCTCAGTGTTTTTCAACCAGTTCGCCGTGGCACACTAGTGTGCCGTGAGAGATCTTCAAGTGTGCCACGGCAGACTGACAACAGTGTGACATTTTTTAAACTTTGCTTGTTTTTTACTCCCAGTGCGGGGGTAGTTTGTAGGAGGCATGGCATAACAGCACAATACATACAGTATGTGTATATATATATATATATATATATATATACACACTGTATTAGGCTACAATGTGTGATTTTTTTAAAATTTTGGGATGGTGGTGTGCCACAGGATTTTTTAATGTAAGAAAGTGTGCCATGGCAAAAAAAAAGGTTAAAAATCACTGTGTTATCTAATGTAACCGTTAAGTGCAACAAGTGACAGTATGTCACATCTGTTATCTAATGTAACCGCTAATAGTTGTGACAAGTGACAATGTGTCACATAATGTGTCTCATCTGTCTGTTATCTGATGTAACCGCTAATAGTTGTGACAAGTGACAATGTGTCACATAATGTGTCTCATCTGTCTGTTATCTGATGTAACCGCTAATAAGTGCGACAAGTGACAGTGTGTCACACAATGTATCTCATCTGTCTGTTATCTGATGTAATCGCTAATAAATGTGACAAGTGACATTGTGTCACATAATGTAACTTTACTGTCAAAGCTGTGTCTACATTGAATCACAGTTTAAAAAAAAAAAACATTTTAGCCCCTCTATACGTTTGTTATTTGGTATAGGTCGTATTACTTAGTCTGCCTGGTCTCCTACATTAAAATAATTTTATAGACTCATGACGCGCACTCCGTCTCCCCGGGCGCGGGCCGGCCCTCTGCCTCTCCCCGGGCACAGGCAGGCCCTCTGCCTCTCCCCGGGCACAGGCAGGCCCTGTAATGTAACCACTAACAAGTACGACAAGTGACATTCCGGTTTACTGCCCCTTTATGCAAGGACTTTCAAGATGCAAGGAGGCATTTTATCTAAGTTTTTACATCTACATAAAATGTTATACTCTCAGACTAAGATTGCTGAGTGTTTGAAATGATACAGGTTAACTTAAAACTGTTCAGTTTACACTACATCTGACTTAATTTTGAAATACATACCAGCAAGCCTAAATCCTGCATTTAACCAGATCTAATGGTATGAGTACCACAGCTTATGGTTCCACCAAGACCATATAGAGTACAGCATTTTTAAAATCCATAAGTACAGCTGACAAATGGGAACATTTGTACACTATATTTGAAGTGGTGCTCTTGGTTGGGGAAAAAATCAAACAAACATATGTCAACCTTTTAAAAGTTTTTTTCTTCATCTAGCCATCTACCCAGATCATTAATGTACAATTTTGAATTCACAGAATTATTTTTGTTTGCACATTTACAAATATGATTCTTTAAAATGTGATCTCTTAATTTCTGCAATTTTTTATCATGCATGTCAGACATTGTTGATTTAGGGGATGCAAGGTGCATAAATGCTTCCTCCTGTGAATGTTTCTGTGGGTGTCTGTGTTTATGTCTTTGTGCTTGGGTTTGTGTCTCTATGAGTGTGTATGTATTTTTTTTTTCTGTGGGTCTCTGTGAGGGTGGGTGTATGCCTTTGAGCTTTTTCTATGGGTGTCTCTGTGTGGGTGTTTGTATGTTTGTCTTTGTGTATTTTCTCTGGATGCCTCTGTGAGGGTGGGTGTGTATGTCTGTTTTCTGTGGATGTCTTTGTGATGGTGTGTGTTTTCTGTGGATGTCTCAGTGAGGGTGTGTGTATGTATGTATTTCTGTGTTGTATGTGGTTGTCTCTCTGTGTGTGTATGTCTTTGTGTGTTTTCTGAGGCTGTCTCTGTCGGTGTTTCCTTGGGTGTATGTGCAAGTTTGAGTTTGTATGTGTGTGTGTCCATTGTCTGTTCCTTTTTAGGACATTTTGACCTTACTACTGATTATTCACATCTTTCTACAGACTTTGAGACTAATGAGACCTTTCCGGAAGTTGCCAATCTACCATTTAACCTTTAAATTATTGTTTAGGCAGTTCAGGGCCCTTCCTTTCAGCCACTACATGCTGTTGGCATCATTTAGTTGGCATTTTCCTTTACAAAAAGATAATCAGAACTCCATATTTTGTTTTCTAAATCTCCTTTTTTTACAAAACTGTAGTTTACCTCATTACTTGTCAGCTCAATGTAAACAAGTGCTGAGTGTCTGTTTGGGTGTCTGTGTGTGTTTGTGTGTTTCTTTGTGTGTCTGCTAAAGTCTCTATATGTGAATCCTTATGTGTGTGTGTGTGTGTGTGTTTCAGTGTATGAGTGTGTCTGTGTGTCTGTATGTTAGTACCTTTTCAACATTTCCAAGTTTAAATAGACACTTAAGAATAACGTGCATATACATTTTAGTCACTTGGTCAAAAATTGCATATGTCAAAGGGGGGGGGGGGGGCCTGGTCAATGGTTAAGTCAGGGGCCCCAAAATTTCTAGTGGCGGCCCTGTAGATATTAGCTATTACACATTATACCTGTCTGATGTGACTTCAGATCTCCCTTCGCTGGTCTCTAGAGAGATTATAAGCTCTGCTGGGCACAAAGACAAAACCTGCATTAGTGGCAGATCAGGAAAACTAAGAACATTGACAGATACCCACAAGGGAAGACCCACCTGAGGGTTTCTGTGCTTGAACCAGTTTCTTCATCAAGACAGGATCCTGGTCGTTGTGTTTTTCCTTCATCTGCTGGGAACCATCATAGTCCTCCTCGCCCATGTCAGAGATCTCCACATAACTGCAGATGGGTAAGATGAAAATATGTATCATCTACTCACCCATGTAAGTAGAAGCTAACAATGAGACATGATGGGAGGGTCTGACATGAAACTCTCCCTACACACACCTCATTATTAGATTATTTGCTTTTGTAAAGTCATGTCCCATAGAGGTGAGTTAATGAGCAAGATACACACAATTATTAACAATACAGAAATAAAACTTAAGTTACAGATGGGAAGGGTGATGCTCCCATGAGCCAACGTTCCATTACTTTGCTTCCACAAGTGCTCAGAATTTATGTGTGGCACTGTAATAAAAGTTAATTTGTGGCAACACCTTGTGTGAATGCTAGAAAAGAGACCAGTGTGGTGTGACTTCCTGTGACGGCTTGATCATCAATGCATCATTTATGGTAAAGAGAGGGAGTATTTAAGTATAATTGCCTCTGGTCATAATTTATCTTTATAGGCATCTGGTGACACCTCAGTGACTAGTCGCCTCTAAATGGCTTTGAGGTCCTTGGGTACCCTCAGTTCCAAATAACGTCCCTAAAGTCAGCTAGACAGAGCGAGTCCCTGTTCCTCTCTACAGGTAATTTCTTGCTGGGTTTCACCTTCATGATGAACAAAATCTTTCCTACAGTGAAGAGAACATGGTCTCCTTCCTCTGGGATGAAGGACCTTGCACAAGAATATTATTTATTTCCTCTGGGATGAAGGACCTTGCACAACAATATTATTTATTTCCTCTGGGATGAAGGACCTTGCACAAGAATATTATTTATTTCCTCTGGGATGAAGGACCTTGCACAAGAATATTATTTATTTCCTCTAAATGCCCCACACCATGGCAATTGCTTCACCCCAACCTTGTATAATCTGCTGCTGTGGTGCCTCTTGTAAGAGGCATTGTTAGTAACCGCTGGGACAATAAAAATGCTCTTGTTTTGTCACCTAATAAAAAGGGACATTCCAGGCAAAATTGGAACCCACATGGATGCATTTCGGTATTGAATAGAAGCATTTGTGCAATATACATGCATTAGCAAAAATGCTTCTAATAAAAGCTATAGCTGTTTCAAAAGTGTATGTAAGTATGCACCGTGCAACAGCATTTTATACACGGCACTGGCTCAGAGAGCCTAAGGTGCTTGTACCATCTGGTAATATCTCAGTTGCTGACATGATACAAGCCCCACTGATTATCCGAGCAGCTGCAGTATTTAAATTGCTGGTGGTGCACTGAGAATATCTAGCTATGCTTCACATGCACATAAAAATCCTAACACTAGAACCGTTTTTGCCAATACATGTATATTGCAAATATGTTTCTATGCAAAGATTAATTCATCTATGTGCCTTTAAACTTTGACCGGATTGTCCCTTTATTATGCAGTTGTACAACAATGTTGCAGAATTGTTGTTATAAAAAGAGTCATGCACAGCATATATTGCATTAAGTTTACCAACTGCTACTCCTACCTCCCAAACCTAAATGTAACTTCACCCACAGAAAATAATCCTAACTGTGCAGACCAAATCCTCCAGAATTATCTACAATGATGCCCCCCTCATCCCATACCAATTATTAATGAACCCAATACAAATAACCCATGATCTGGCTAGCAAAACTGCCAGCAGAAGTCTAACCTTTATCACAAATGGGTCTTGCAAGTGTAGACTCACCAGCCCAAAATGCCACTAGCTGCCACCGCGGGCACGCCCGGACCTCTAGCTGCCACCGCGGGCACACCCGGACCTCTAGCTGCCACCGCGGGCACGCCCGGACCTCTAGCTGCCACCGCTGGCACGCCCAGAACCTCTAGCTGCCACCGCTGGCACGCCCGGACCTCTAGCTGCCACCGCTGGCACGCCCGGACCTCTAGCTGCCACCGCTGGCACGCCCGGACCTCTAGCTGCCACCGCTGGCACGCCCGGACCTCTAGCTGCCACCGCTGGCACGCCCGGACCTCTAGCTGCCACCGCTGGCACGCCCGGACCTCTAGCTGCCACCGCTGGCACGCCCGGACCTCTAGCTGCCACCGCTGGCACGCCCGGAACCTCTAGCTGCAACAGCTGGCACGCCCGGACCTCTAGCTGCCACCGCTGGCACGCCCGGACCTCTAGCTGCCACCGCTGGCACGCCCGGACCTCTAGCTGCCACCGCTGGCACGCCCGGAACCTCTAGCTGCAACCGCTGGCACGCCCGGAGCTTGCAAGGTAATCGACTGACTTTGGGCTTACAAAGTACCATACAGCTTGGGGGAACCACTACTGTCTTACTTACCCATTCATCAATCTGCTAATTTACTGAGCTGACAGCTGCAAAACGTAGCGATCGCAGGTAAATATTTTACTGAAGAGTACTGAACATTCTCGAGCGTTCGATGTGATATCTCCAAACTTTGCCTTACTTACTTTAATTGGGACTTCTGTTTTAGGAGTTTATCGCCCATCGAATTCAGCTCTAAATAGAGTTTTTATTGCCTACTGATTTTTGGCCTACATACACACATTATTTTGTAACGTTAGCCACCGATGGTTATTTTTCTAAACTTATTTTTATTTTCTCTTTATGTATTTTTGTGTCCTTACTGTGTTATTAAATTGTAACCATATGTGAGTTTTAAAGTGTTTTAGTATTTACTTGATAGACCTGGTATTTATCATTCATAATAACTTTTATCCCACAATATTCAGCTTTTGAGCGCAGGGTCTTTTTATATTGTTCACTTTTATTTATGTTTTTATTTATTGAGGCTATTACAAACATATTACATGGAGAACATGTTCCATCATACCCATAAGTCATGTACAGAATTTTGGCGGCAATAAATATTTAAAAAGCTAACAGATTGTCTATAGACAAAAAGAAGGAATCAAGAGCATATTTAGTACAGTCACAAAAGTAAATATAGAAGTAGTCACGTTCAAGCAACCTATAGTATATTGCGATATCTCTTTAATTTATATACTTTGCTTATATAGGTGCCTTAACTCGGGTGAAAGAACCTATATGAAGTCAGTGCCTCATTTTACTTTAAAGGGTAAGGGAGGGTATATCAATAACTTCTATGGTTAAGCATGCTTATGCATAATTTAGGGATTTAAACATGGGATCTGTGCCCCTTAGCTTAACCAGTAAGCTATGTAGTGGGGGAAACTGAGCTTGCTGTAGTACAGAAGGCATATAACTTATATACAATACAGTGTCTGCAAGAGAGGTGTAGCTTACATTCTAAGGTCAACCGATACATAAAAGTAAACCTGAGTTTAGCTGCCTCATCATTACGAGACTTATGAGGAGGTACCCCCACCGCGCATGAATTGGGAATAATGGTCAAAACATCTAGCTTTTAGGACTATCGTTTAAGGGGAAGCACTGGGTCATATCTATGTATTCAGGACAAAATAGGACCACTCTTTCTACCCTGCCTTGCATATTATGGGATTACTAATGAGCTGTGGTTATATTTATGGAGTTGGAATATTTTGAAGCATATGCACTGGCATAGAACCATTATTGATTTAAAT